>NC_079394.1:23723733-24023733 GCF_029220125.1 Pseudoliparis swirei | reverse complement strand
AGCCAGTGACCGCCAACACCCTCTAACCGGGGGTCAGGATAAGGAACACATTGGGAGACATATATCACATTATCCTATCAATGACCATTGATCTACAGGCAGGTTAAAACACATGAATCCAGGCATTTGAATCTCCCAAGAGGTGCCATCCCGTCTGGTCTTGCTCTTGCTAATCCCAGAAAAATTCGCATTTATTTGTCCTTCTTCTAACAACACACACGCACCCACACCCACCCACACACACGCACCCACACCCACGCACCCACACACGCACCCACACCCACACACACACGCACCCACACACACACACGCACCCACACCCACACACACCCACACACACACCCACACACACACAAATACACACACACACGCACCCACACCCACACACACACACACAAATACACACACACACACGCACCCACACGCACCCACACAAACACACACACACACACACACACGCACCCACACCCACACCCACACACACATCCTCATCCTCTTATTGTTCTCCAGAATTAATCACCCTTCCGTGGCAATACTCACCTGACTTCCAGCCGAGGCCTTTGTGTAGTTGCTTAGCTCCCGGCTGTTTTTCCTGCGGATGTTCGTAAATGGCCAGAGTCCTCATACGTCAGTAGTCAGGCAGCGCATCGGAAGGGGGGAAGGGGGGGGGTCAGATTAATGACCCCTCTCCGCCGCTTGCCACAGTGCCCGCCGGCCTAATGGCTGTTTACCTTTTTTGCACTGGCAGCCCCTTTCACGCAGACGGCTGCCTCGCCCGGCCTCATTGAGCCTCTTAGGCGTCGCCGCCCTCGCCCTCTCCCCTGCTTCTTTTTTTTCTCAAGAGGCAGCTTGTTTGCTCGCGTGTTTTTCGTGACGTGCATGTCGCTCTCTCGACATCCTCCTCTCATCCCTTCCCGTAAATGTTTGTTTTAAGGTACCTGCTCTCTCTCTCTCTCTCTTTTTCTTCTGCTTTTTTTCTTTTCATTTTCTCTCGTCCTCCTGCAGGTACGAGAAGCTGATCAGCGGGAAGTATATGGGCGAGCTGGTCCGGCTCGTTCTGATCAAGCTGGTGAACGAGAACCTGCTGTTTAACGGCGAGGCCTCCGAGCTGCTGAAGACACGCGGCAGCTTTGAGACCCACTACGTCTCACAGATGGAGAGGTGAGGAGAGTCACTATATTTATACATGCGTGTGTGTGCCTCAACACTCTTTCCCATCAGTATATATTGCATAAAACACACACAAATTATACAATATATACATTATATACTGATAGAGAGGGGGACATTACTATAACGCTTGTATAACAAGTTGGATGTTGCAGTAGTTGTGGAACTGTATTTAACGTTGAAGCGTGGTATTTCTATAATACATATAATATTCATAATATTCCCTCTTGATGCTCCGCCCACTCCTCCTCTCTACCTCCATCTGCCGGATGGATTGTGGATGTCTGGATCGTGGTCCATGACTACTACCAACTATTCATACACTGTGTCATACTCATTGAAATTGTTGCTCCTCTGTAATGATTCCTTCTGGTCACATGACATCTCTTGCTTCTGTCCATCCTGGAGAGGGATCCTCCTCTGTTGCTCTCCTGAAGATTTCTTCCATTTTTTCCCCGTGAAAGGGTTGTTTGGGAGTTTTTCCTGATCCGATGTGAGGTCAAAGGTCAGGGATGTCGTATGTGTACGGATTGTAAAGCCCTCTGAGGCTAATTTGTAATTTGTGAGAATGGGCTATACCAAATAAACTGAATTGAATTAAATTCATCCATCGTGGACATAGTGGATAGAAACTACTTCTCTCTCTCTCTCTCCCTCCCTCTCTCTCTCTCTTCTATCTTCTATCAGTGACACGGGGGACAGGAAACAAATCTACAACATCCTGTCCTCGCTGGGCGTCCTGCCCTCGGAGCTGGACTGCGACATCGTGCGTCAGGTCTGCGAGAGCGTGTCCACGCGCTCCGCGCACATGTGCGGCGCGGGGCTCGCGGGTGTCATCAACCTGATGCGGGAGCGACGCAGCCAGGAGGCCCTGAAGATCACGGTGGGGCTCGACGGCTCCGTCTACAAGCTGCACCCATGGTGAGGAACCCCCTCATCACCAAGCCAATTAAAGATGGTGATTTAGATGCATTTGGCCTCACTTTAAGCTTGTGAATGCTTGTTTACCAAACATGTGTGTGTGTGTGTTTTGCCCCAGTTTCCGTGACAGGTTCCACAAAATCGTCCGGGACCTCACACCTCACTGCGAGATCACCTTCATCCAGTCGGAGGAGGGGAGCGGCCGCGGCGCCGCCCTCATCTCGGCGGTGGCCTGCAAGATGGCCACCAGCATGCTGACCCAGTAAAACGAAATGTAATAACAAAAAGGGAGCCCTGTGCACTAGGGACAGCGGTGAAGCAAGCCCGAGAACTCAGACCGGAAAACACTGACGACACGTCACTCACAGCCGGCGGCTCGGGCCTCTTTCGGGCTGAGTGGACACTCGCAGCTGGAAGATGTACAGACAAGAAAGCAACTGTATTTTAGTAGCATTAGACCAACGTGTCTTTAACTCTCTGTGCCGCTGCCTGTTGCTTGTTTGGGTGTGAACCTAACTATGCCAATGTATTATTGATGATAAATTATGGTACCCATGCAATCAACACAAGGATTCTTATGTTTCTGTTTTTGTAAAGGCTGCTGTTAACTGGGACTGAATCAGATTCACTGCTTTGTCGTGTAGTGATTTCGGTTTGTGACCGATGAATTATTCCCTTGCTATTTACGTGTTATGTTGACCACTCTGTGTTAGGTTGTAGGTTTTCCATATGCGCATGATGACGTAGTAAAATGTGCCTTGGGGGCTTTACTTTAAATAAAATTGCATAATTAAACTAAAATATTATACTTTAAAATATTGTTATTGTTCTTTTTTTCCCGACTGCCAAATATTGCTGTGATCTAATGCAACAGATAACAACATGTTTTTTGTTGAAGTTGTCACTTTCAATAAACCAGTGGCGATATTCTCAAACAACATTTCTTTGTTTAGTTTTTTAAATCAGAGAGGAAATAAGAATAGACTAGTCCACATGCTGCCCTCTGACCCCGGGAGACATCATAGCGTTTGCTGGAACAACTGGTAATCATATTTGATTACCAGTCCTAATAATAGTGCACATATACATTCATTGGTGGACTGTTGGATGCCCTTATGGTAGATACAACATAAAAAAGTACCTTCTGAGGTGCAATTTCTGTGGAGAAAACTCAAAGTGCCCTTTGGGCTCCCTTCCAGTAAAGGAAACATGATGAAGTGCCCTCTAGGGTTCCCTTCCAGTGGAGAAAACATGATGAAGGGCCCTCTAGGGTTCCCTTCCAGTGGAGAAAACATGATGAAGTGCCCTCTAGGGTTCCCTTCCAGTGGAGAAAACATGATGAAGGGCCCTCTAGGGTTCCCTTCCAGTGGAGAAAACATGATGAAGTGCCCTCTAGGGTTCCCTTCCAGTGGAGAAAACATGATGAAGTGCCCTCTAGGGTTCCCTTCCAGTAAAGGAAACATGATGAAGTGCCCTCTAGGGTTCCATTCCAGTGGAGAAAACATGATGAAGTTCCCTCTAGGGTTCCCTTCCAGTGGAGAAAACATGATGACGTTCCCTCTAGGGTTCCCTTCCAGTGGAGAAAACATGATGATGGGCCCTCTAGGGTTCCCTTCCAGTGGAGAAAACATGATGAAGTGCCCTCTAGGGTTCCCTTCCAGTGGAGAAAACATGATGAAGTGCCCTCTAGGGTTCCCTTCCAGTGGAGAAAACATGATGATGGGCCCTCTAGGGTTCCCTTCCAGTGGAGAAAACATGATGAAGGGCCCTCTAGGGTTCCCTTCCAGTAGAGAAAACATGATGATGGGCCCTCTAGGGTTCCCTTCCAATGGAGAAAACATGATGAAGGGCCCTCTAGGGTTCCCTTCCAGTGGAGAAAACATGATGAAGTGCCCTCTAGGATTCCCTTCCAGTGGAGAAAACATGATGAAGTGCCCTCTAGGGTTCCCTTCCAGTGGAGAAAACATGATGATGGGCCCTCTAGGGTTCCCTTCCAGTGGAGAAAACATGATGAAGGGCCCTCTAGGGTTCCCTTCCAGTGGAGAAAACATGATGATGGGCCCTCTAGGGTTCCCTTCCAGTGGAGAAAACATGATGAAGTGCCCTCTCGGGTTCTCTTCCAGTGGAGAAAACATGATGAAGGGCCCTCTAGGGTTCCCTTCCAGTGGAGAAAACATGATGACGTGCCCTCTAGGGTTCCCTTCCAGTGGAGAAAACATGATGAAGGGCCCTCTAGGGTTCCCTTCCAGTGGAGAAAACATGATGAAGGGCCCTCTAGGGTTTCATTCCAGTGGAGAAAACATGATGAAGTGCCCTCTAGGGTTCCTTTCCAGTGGAGAAAACATGATGAAGGGCCCTCTAGGGTTCCCTTCCAGTAGAGAAAACATGATGATGGGCCCTCTAGGGTTCCCTTCCAATGGAGAAAACATGATGAAGGGCCCTCTAGGGTTCCCTTCCAGTGGAGAAAACATGATGAAGGGCCCTCTAGGGTTCCCTTCCAGTAGAGAAAACATGATGATGGGCCCTAGAGTTCCCTGCCCGGGGAGAAAACATGATGAAGGGCCCTCTAGGGTTCCCTACCAGTGGAGAAAACATGATGAAGTGCCCTCTAGGGTTCCCTTCCAGTGGAGAAAACATGATATGCGTTTTTGGATCAGACATAATAGAATGGGTTAATTTAGGGTGGAGAAACCATGAAGAAGTGCCCTCTAAGGTCCCTGTCTGGGTGAGAAACAAAACGCAGTGCACCAATGGGTGCCCGTAAATGGAGAAAACACAACTGAGCCGTATAGAATGCCCTAAATGCTAGAAGAAGAATGTATGCTAGTGCCTTTTAAAAAGAAATAAAAAGCCACTGCCCTTCATATGGCCTGCCACCGCTTACATTAAAGTTACACACACAGCCAGATTCAACCTCTGTGTACACTTTATTCGGTTGAGTGACGGTCAGAGGTCACTTTCTACACCCCCACCCACCCCTGTCTCCTCTCTGCTCTTCCTATCTCCATTTTCCAGCCCAGAGGAATCCTGGCTGCTTCACGTCTTATCAGCGCCTTCAGTGACCCACGGAGAGCAGCCATGGCCATGTAAGGGACTGTGCTGCCCACCACAGGCTATTATAGGAAGGTAGAAGATAAGAAGGGCTGTACATAAAACCCACCCCAGCATCACATCTCGGCTGGGAGTCCACGTATGATCCTTCAGACATGGTAAGACGCTCACACTTTCACTCAAAAATAAAAAAATAAATCATTGTAAGAACACACTTGTCATCTAACCAGCCAGTAAATGTAACTTGCTTGTGTTCCTCTCCTCAGGCGAGTAAGAAGGCCTCCAATAAGAGGCAGAGGGGAGGACAGAAGTCTTGCTCCAATGTCTTCTCCATGTTTGAGCAGTCCCAGATTCAGGAGTTCAAGGAGGTACAGAGCTGCATTCACACAGCTTCAGGGAAACGTGTCTCGGGGGGGAACTCGTGATTTTTGTATTACGAATCGTGGTATGGGAAGGGAACAAATGCACGGAGGATTTGATTTCATGCAGGAGAAATTGTAAGAGCAGAAGATGTTTTAAGTTAAAAGCGTGATTCTCCAAAGCCGGTGATTCAGTTGTTCCGAGAAAAGATTTTTAAAGTTAATTCTTCAGTTTCAAGAGTATGGCATCAGAGTTCCTCCTGTCATAATTAGCCATGGCTATTCTTATGATGCGGCTTCCTGTACAAGAAGCCCTATGAAAGATTGATGCAACAATTACTTTTATAACAATACTGGAAAGAGAGAAGTTATTTTGGAAATACACAAATTAAAGTCATGATGCACCGATTGTAAAGAGGACATTTCACATCTATAATTCACTAATAATAGTTTATATGAATACATCCCCCTCTTAGGACCATTTTCACTATGTAGAAAGAAAAGCCAGGTCATTTTTTATATATGACCATCAGCCTACCTGCCCTTGAAATTCAAAAGAAAAAACTTTCATATTGAATTTGAATTCCTCACCATTGTTATTTGTGTGCTTTATCTCGCAGGCTTTTGGATGCATTGACCAAGACAGAGATGGTGTCATAAAAAAACAGGATCTGAAGGAGACATATGGACAGCTGGGTATTTTCTTAATCTTAATCTTTTTTTAATTTGTGTACGTATATGTATATAAATAAAAAATATAAATAGTGCATTTGTTTTCCAGGGAAGCTGAATGTCAAAGATGAGGAACTGGACGAGATGCTGAATGAGGGGAAAGGGCCCATCAACTTCACCGTGTTCCTCACTCTGTTTGGGGAGAAACTCAACGGTGAGGGATTGAAAGACAAATGCTAATCAAACAAATATTTGATAGCAAAAAAATATATTTAGAAGCCTGTCTTCGATGCTTTTGTTCACCTCCCAGGGACCGACCCTGAAGACACCATACTTGCTGCCTTCAAACTGTTCGACCCCAACGGGACGGGTTTTGTCAACAAGGATGAGTAAGATAGACTTTAGTCATTATTTTCCAGGTTGTTCATATATTCATATTTTCCATAAATCCATATATAGTAAGATCTTTTCCCATGTTTATTATCCAGGTTCAAGCGGTTGCTGATGAACCAGGCTGATAAATTCACCGCAAATGAGGTTTGTAACCCTTTTCTACCTTTCACTGTGACTCAAACTGTCCTCTGAGATCATAATCGTCATCTTCATAAACCTGCAGGTGGAAGAGGCCTTCGCTCTCGCTCCCATCGACCCGACCGGCAACATCGACTACAAGTCCCTCTGCTACATCATCACGCACGGAGACGAGAAGGAAGAATCCTAACGAGGGCCGTGGTCGGGGTCACACAGGTCGCCTGAAGCCTGCGGATAGCCGGGGTGGTTATCGTTCTGAAGCGTGGATGACTGATGGAGTAATGTTGTGAATATTTGATTAATTCAAGCACTCGATGGTATTAAATGCTGAAGTTCTGCCGTCAGAAATGGTCTCATTTGTTTGTTTGCTACTGAGAACATAGTGCTCCTCAAAAGCTTCTTTGTTGATTACAAATAATAAAAACACTGTACATGGAATAAGACTGAACATTGCATCATCACTGCTGTGATCCAAGGGGTGTGGGGGGGATATGAAGACCAAAGTCCCAGTTATTATCACCACAAAAAAAAAATGTAAGTTCGGAAATATGTAACTGGAGTTACGTACACATACTATACAACATTACTAAATACAAAATTGTAAAGACAGGAGTGAATTTGAGGGTTTAATAGGTGATTAGAATATTTGTTGTAAATAAAATTTACAAATAATTGTTTCAATTCTCTTTACAAAAAAACTTTAAACCTTTTTCCTCCGTTCATTGATAACATTGACAACAATGGTGAAACCCTTTGGTAACCAAGTGGATAAACTGAAGAATTAATGCTTTATTCTCAACACGCTGCTCATAAAAGGCCCACAGGACTAATAGTCCACAGTAAAGTCAAAGCAGAGGCGATGCCCTGCAGTCCCAAGAGGCCTCACTGCTGTTCCATTCTCTGGCCACACTGTTGCCACGGATACAACAACAAACTCCCTGCTCACACTGCGATCAGCCGGTCAACAACAAGTGGACTAGGAGTGAGTGAAAATACTGCGAGGTAAGCTCCACTTTCAGCACATTTGCAGCAGCAGCAGCAGAGTTGCAGCCACAGGATTGACACTTCCTTTTGGATTTACTGCCATCTGTGTGGCTCTTCCAGCAGAGAGATGCCCATTGCTTCTGGAGCTGCAGGCAGGGCGGACGTGGACCCCGACACGTCGGTGCCGGACGGACCGAAGACCAAGACCAAGCCCGCCAAAGGGAACTGGGACTCCTATCTGGAACGGTAGGTGGAAGGCAGTGCGCCCGGGGGTCCTGTTGCCTTTTCAAAGTTCAGTAGGACCCTCTCGGTGCACAGAACAGCTCATGAGGGGGCCGTCAACACGAGACATGCAACACTTGTGTGTAGGATACAGGGGGATGTGTGTGTAATCACCTGAAACTGAGAATCGTTATGTTTTCTTTAGATTAGAAAGATGCATTTACATCTACAGGAAGTGTGTGTGTGTATATATATATATATTTGTTCAGAGCTGCCGTCGAAACATGGCGGCCTCTGTGAAGAGGACCCGCTCCAGATGCAGCGCTTATTCTAAACCAACACAACAACAAATTCTTAGCGTTAAGTGATTACACGCTGATAAAAAAAAAAAGCATGGTCATGCATACTACATTTAAATTTCTGCCAGTGTATCCCACGAGGAAACCTAAGCGAACTAATTAAAAACAGCAGCGTTGTATATTTATAGGAGGTAAAAAAACACGGAAGAATTTGCCACAGAGCAGCTTTGTTGGACTTTTATTGCAAAGAGTGTTCAATAAAACACCGACGACCCGGACGGACAGCAACTTGATACACGTACAGATGCACCAGAGGCAATAATCAGGCTCAGAAATATTCCTTCATGACATCTTTTTGTTTTCTCCCGGCTGGTTTGCTCAAGACGCTTAGAAATTAGTTTTCTTGACTCACACGTAAATGTACTGTCATGGTTGCAGATATCAGGAACTCCAAGAGAGAAAGAAAAACAAAAGCAACTTGTTGCCGGTGAGTACCGCCATCACGTCGGGTTCAGAGGGCCGTGATGTTGCTTGTGTGATCGAAGTGGCGTTTGTTTGACTTCTAGTCGCAGGGCATCCAGGACAAGACGGAGCCGGGAGATGAGGAGAGTGAGGGTGAGGATGCTGACAATTACTTTGTGCCCATATTTTTTTTGGGGGGGGTTGGGCCGGGTTTTAAATCCATCTTTAAATTTGCTTTCAGGAGTCAAAGAGCAGAGTCCGCAGGAAGACGCCAACAGGGAGGATCCCACTCCAGGAGCAGCAGACAGTGGAGAGAAATCCAAAAAGTCCAGGCTGTGCGTTCTCCTTTGAGGCCGCCGCGCCTCCAGTGGACGTTTAATGAACTATCGTGCACACTCGATGTTCTCGTGTATTATTTAAGCGCCAAACCCTCGTGTCTCATGTGTCCATGTCGTGTTAACAGTTATGTGTGGAGGAGGGCGGAAAAAAGTGCAAGGAGTTTCCTTTTTGAAGAACCAGAAAAAAAGAAGTGTATTATGTCTATATCAGTGTTAAGCTCAACAACAAAAGATTGTTCAGACCGTGTCATGCGGGTGCTCACCAGTGTTAAATGTGTTGCAGTACAACACTGCAAGAGCTAAAGACGTTAAAAGAAACAATATTTGAATGCTAAAATCCAGATTCTGCATTAAATAATGTCATGCGGAGAAGGAAAAAAAATGCACAACGGCAAAATCCGTCCAGGTCCCACACTAGAAGTTGTAAACAAAAATCAACTGCACACGAATGAAGTCGGCCGGCCCCGTGAGGCGTTCACAAATCCAGTTTTCTCTGAGTGGCTCATCCCGCAGTCGCAGGTTTCTTCAGCAGTATTAACAAGGATTGTGCCACCCCCCCCCCCCCCACCACCGCTTTTTTTCACGATCAGCTCTTCGTGAAGTTCAATATTGCACTTTTCTGTGATTGCTGACTCTTCCCCCCCCCCCCCTCCCTTCTTTTGGTTGTACCTGAGGTTTCACAGTGGGTTTAAAAGTCCACTTGGCGGCATCAGGCCCAGCGAGCGAAAACATAACCAGAATGTGGGGGTGGGTGGGGGTCGTGTGTCCTCCATGGGGCGGGGGTCCATCTCAGTCACTGCTGCCGCTGTCGTTTCCCACCACCATGCTGCTGTACTGCTTCTGCTGCTCCTCTTTAAACGACTCCTTCACCTTCCCCCTCTTCAGGCCTCCGTCCCTGCATGAGGCAAACGGAGATCAGCGCTAACCGTCTAAGCCCCCGCCTCTTTGAATATCACTGTCAAGCCAAACATGTAATAATAATAAAAATGGGTGTTTACATTTTTTTAAAAGGAAAACAAAAAAAGAATTCAATGATTGATTATTTGCTCTCATTTAAAAAAGGATCGCCTGTGGATGTTATAATTATTTTGGAAATGTTTTCAAAAAGCCATTAGGGGATTTATAACTTAAGTCAAATATTTCTTTACCCACCAGCTGTGATATGAAGGTACATTTATGTACGTATGCGTGTTAAAACACCATTCTTAGTTTAAAGGGATAGTACATTTGAAAAAAACCTCAACAGCAATGTCTCCTTCCATAAATCACGACCTGGGACTATTTTATATGAATGATCTGGTATATCATAGAATCTAGATTGATTTAGAGCACGATAGACAAGAGGAAACATTTGGATTTTGGGGGTGAACCGTCCCTTTAAGCCTCGACCTGGACTGAACTTCATAGACTCCAGAAAGAGAAGAAACAGGTTGAGTTGTTACCATTGTAGATCCAACAGTCCTCCCTTGTGAGCGATAGCCGACTTCACCCTGTTGGCAAACTGGACCGCATCTTCCCCGGTCTGCCCGTTCAGAACAACAACAACAACAACAATCAGTCGGCCGTGATGGATGTTATGCGTATATATGTGATGGGGCGTAGGTGTTCGTACACACCTGTTGGTGCATGGCCGGCAGGTACCAGACGTTGAGGACCAGGGCCCAGCTGGTCATCATCCTCAGCAGGTAACTGACCATGCTGTACTTGGAACTGTTCCAGAAAGCGTCTCCGAACTTTGGGTCGTACTGAGAGAGAATAAATGGAAGTGCAGTGAGGACGTGCGCTTTGAAACAGAAAGGTCCGGGAGAACACCTGGACGTGGAATACCTTGATGGCCACCGGATATATCGTCGCTCCGATTTCAAAACTCCCCTTTTTGAACATCATGACGGACGTGTTGTTGACACAGGTTCCTACGGACAGCAGACATGGGGGTTAAATAGGGGGCGGAGTCATGTGAGCTCCATCCAAAAACCCAGGTGACAAAAAAAGAAAAGATGAAAAGAAAAGCGGCTGGTTCGGCACAGCCGGCTGGCCGGACCGCCACCGGGCAAAGTGACAACCCTTCTAATCTTCAATGAGACAAAAAACAAAAAAAACATGAACAAACCCGGGCGCGGATGAGGTAACTCTCACTCTTACCCTCTGGAAATATCAAGATGGGGAGCTTTGTCTTGTCTTTCACATGATCCCTCAACCTGGAAAGAGACACAAAGAGGGCGTAAGGGAAACCAGAGGTTCCTGAACACGTCTTGACAACAACATCAAACATCTGCGTGGCGATACGGTGGAATCCAAAACCGCGTGAGTCACCGCTCGGTAGCGATTTTCCAAAACATATCCGTTCTTGTTTGGAAACTTTGTTTTTTTGGGGGGGGGGGGGGGATCCACATGCCAACCAGTATCAGTGCAACCACAGAGAGAGAGAGAGAAGAGGTGTGCAACTTTAAGCCTTAAAAGAAGTGCTGGAGTTTGGGAGAGAAAAGGAAAACAAACCTTTTGGTCACTAGGTGGCGATCTTTCATCTCTGCTCTCTCGAACCAGACGTGGGGGCAGGACCTCACCATGGCCCTCTGGAGGATTCCCATCAAACCTCCGTGCACCTGCCCCACCTGACGATCACATTCGGAGAGTTATGGCGACACAGAAAAAAAATGAACGACCCATCGTTCGGAGTGTTGGTTGTTGGTACCATCGCGTAACACCCGTCGTTGCAGAGAATCACGATGTCGATGGGACTGGTGTGGTTGGCGACACAGATGCTTCCCTTCTGGGGTTTGTTTTCCCTGTGGAGGAGGAAGACAGACGGACGTTGGACGGCGTTCGCGATCGTGCCGCTTTAAAAGGGGGCGGGGCTCCCTTACCTGTTGTGATAGTGGATGGTGGCAGAGAGCCCTCGAGCGCAGATCCGGTAGCACATCACGTGGACCCATTCGCTGAGCCAGAACTTCATCCTGAACACACAAGATTAGAAGGGAACCCTCTTCATTTTTAAGTTATGGAATATGACTTCTGTTGCTGGGGTTAGAGTTTGTGGTCACCTCCAGTTCGGGAGTAGTCCGACTGCAGATGTTCCTATGACCAACCAGCTGAGACCAATGCAGGCCAGAGTTATCCTGGAGAAATAGACTCATTAACATCAGAAAATACAGAATAGCCAGAGACAAATTAAACGGGTATATGACTTTTAAAGTTGAATTTAAGAGAAAACTAGTCAAAGTAAACACAGAGATAAGCCTTTTAAGATCAATGGTCAGGTGTCAGTGTGCATCTATTCAACTATACGTGCAAAGACATTACAGAAAAATCAAATGTCTTCATATATTTTTATATCCAATCATCTTTTCTTCATCCTTGAAAACAAACTATGACCTGTGCTAGTAAGCTAGGACCAAGCTCATATCTTAAAATCCATCCATCTGCAGAGAGATATGGAAAGGCAGATTTATCTTTCGTGTGTGTGTGTGTGCGCATGTGTGTGTGTTATGATAGTGCCTATATTCCAAGCTTGCGCACTTTTTAGCAGTCCAATCAAATTCAAGGGATGCTGTATAAATCACTCTTGCAAACGTTACAGACTTTAGTTAAAATGTTTTCCTTCACAAAAATGCATTAGTCATAGTCCGATAGCTTGTTAGAGGATTGAAGAGTTTTTAAAAAAAGACAATATAATTTGGCATCTTTATGATTTGATGCATTACCACGACTTAAATTCCCCCCCCAGTGAGTGCGTACCTGAGCGGGGCGAGGATGCAGTACCTCACCACGATGCCGAGGCCGTACAGCAGCGTGAGCCTCAGGCTGATGTACTGGAAGTCCACGTTGGTGCGAGTCAGCAGGTTCCACGACACCAGCTCCTCGGAGCTGAACCGCTGCGTCACCTGGATCCAGACATTTCATTTCATTTGTAATCCCGAAGAACTTGAAATCGCCGTTTAACGTGCAGTAATGAAAAAAAATGGCACCTCGTCCTCCACAATGCTCTCAATTCCTCGGCGGGTGAAATAGAAAGAGTCGCTGAGTGTGAAATCACCGCCCACTGGCGGTTTGGGCCGACTGCGCCGGAGTTCCTCCAACTCTTCCTCCATGGAGCCATCTTCCCGCTCGATGAGACCTGACACACACACACACACAGTCAAACTCAATCACCTGATAGGAATTATTATCTTAACAACGAGCCTGGAAGACTAATCAGCCTCTCCATATCTCTCAAGATTGTGTCAATAGTGTCCGAGAGGACGGGGGGAAAGAAGAAGAAGAATCAACGTTCATGCGGAGGACGTGTTTCTTGGAGGCACATCTATATATCCAATATGTTCAATATTAAACACAAGAGCTAAATAAAACTAATCAAAGCATGAGGCCGGCTCCGAGAGGATGAAAGCGGAACGAAAGCTCTGCTTCACATGAGGATGAGTGACACAAGTCGCTCGGCATAACAAGGCGGACTTAGATCCCCGATGAAATCCCCGATAAACAGATCCCAGAACAGTTAAAGCGGTGGACTCCGTATAATCTGATCACTCAGCAGGCAAAGTCCAACACCTGGAGAGGATGGCCGTGAGATAGGAAACAAGGTGAAGTTCTGCCAATCATGAAAGTACTCCCGTCTATTGGGATACTTATTTAATGCCTATTCATGTATATGTGAAGCGCCTTGAGCTGCATTTCACGTTATTGTGCAAATAAGACCGATCAGTTATTATTTGTATGTTAGGGAATTGCATCTGTCTGCAGAAACAAAAACAAATGGTAAATAAATAACTCCCCACAAGATGATTGCAACACGCCCACCTTGTAAAAAAACAAAAAAAGCGTCTCAGAGCAACACTCAGTATTTCACAATAAGGGATGTGAAGCAGTCGCTCCACAGTTCGACCTCCACTTACTGCTAGACGAGGAGGCATTGAGCGTCCGCTCCTCTGCGTATACTTTCTGTATCTTCAGAGTGGCCCACTGTGGAGGAAGAGGAGGAGGAGGGCACCATCACAGGCATGTCTCATGTGGGCCGAGAATGTGCAGCACTCTGAGTCATTTTACAACATTATGAGGGGCACAAACAACACAACAACAACAGTACCTCCAAGGTTTTCACCAGGATGGTCATGTAGGTCTCGGAGACCCCGAGCGAGAAGCCGAACATGGCCGGGACCATGATGAGGCACACGATGAGGTAGAACCAGGTCTTCAGGGCCCAGAGGGCCAGAATCCAGAAGTCGTCCATCTCCACCGTGTTCGGTTCACCCACGCAAGAGGCGTCAGGAGGATCGGCCCAGTGGCGTCAGGAGTGGAGCAGCCCTGCGTGTGTGCGGGGGGGAGGGGAGAGGGTGTGTGTGTGAATGTGTGTTTTTTTTTTAAAGATTGATTTGACCACGGAGTCACGGTGACCCGCACAGAAAACGCATGCAACGGGAAACGCTACACGCGACCGGGTGTCACGTGGCCTCCGGCGAACACGAACACGAACACGAATTCGAATGACGGAACCGTGACCGGACCGCTGCGTCGTATTTTCGGTAGCAGCAGCAGCTTCACCGTACCTGTCAGACTCGGATCCATGTCCTTCCTCCCCAAGCTGTGTAACTCAAGAGGACTCGAGCGCACAGAGGAAACACGCCCATTTACGACTGGAGCAAAGTTCACGGAGGAGCGCGTCCCACGCCCCGTGGACACGTGGCCCTCTGCGCACGCTTTGGTGGGGGGAATAACTGTCCTTCGCAGAGTTTTTATTTTTTGAGATCTTTATACTTCTTTTACTATCTTATTTTTTTCTGGAGTTTCTGGAGAAATTTACCCTGAGTAAATGATATCCACTGAGGAATACCACAGAACATATGTGTGCCTAATAGCAATAGTTTAATTTATAATAAAAATAAAAATAAATGTATACATAAAAATAAATAAATAATTGTTTTCAATATATATATATATATATATAAACTGGGTTTTGTTTGTATATATATATATATGTTATTTTCTTAATTTATAAATTAAACTCCATTAATATAACAAGAGAAACCGAAGATCATTATATCACACACACACACACACACACACACACACACAGATACACACACATTATATCAGATATTATATGTCTGTGTGGGGTATAATGATCTCCGGGTTCTCTTGTGGTTTGAGAGCAGCGGTCACTAACCCAGCTAAATATGTTGACCTGAAACTGATCCATGCTGGGAAACAACTGCGATGAAATGTCACAAACCTCTCTCTCTCTCTCTCTCTCAGATGAACAAAGGGTCTTGATTATGTTCCGGGCCCAGACGTTTCACTGTCTGTTGCACATTGCTGTAAGGGGACCTCCGGAGGGTCGGTCAGGGCTAGGATAAGAAGGCGAACAGTGGGCACATATGCATTTCATGTCTACAAAAGATATTTTTCACATAAGATGAGCTGCAATTAAGCACCCCAGTGTGACCCATTCATGTTGGAAATTGAGAAACAAACATGTCCATGTTCAAAAGCCACTGCTCCATCAGCAGTCTCCGACTTTAAAATACGTTTTTATTTATTTTTACAATTATATATATATATATATATATATATAAATATGTAAATATAAATATATAAATACATAATATCAGATGTCAATGAGTTTAGTAAGCAGGACAATGAAGGGGGATGTGTCGTGTCTCCTTCTGCTTCATGGATAAATAACTGGACCACAGCATGCTGGGCGGGTTCACCTCAGAAAATGGCCTTTACAGTGGGCCATGGCCCACGGGGGCTTTTAATGTTCCCCGTTAACGAGGCTGTTATTCAACAGGGCACCGTTAACATCAGACACGCTTGTCTACTTTTGCAGTAAAACTCAATTCTTGGGGTCCAGTTTCCCTGAATCCGCTATAGCCCTGCACCCTGAATCTGATTCTTGTTACGAGCTCAGACACTTAGGAAGTAGGACCCAATTGCACGACCCGGGTGCACACAGCCCCCCCTCTAGGGCCAACGTCTACCAATTGCTTGCCCCCCCCTCCCCGGGGACCTCAGCTAGCTTACCCTTGTAAGCGTCACCCCTTCAGGAGGGCTTGGAGGAACAAGTGTGCTGTGCTCTCACACGCTTGATTCTACTAACGTGAAGCGTGGAGGGAGCGACCCGTGATGAGCGTCATCAGCAGCCTTCATCGAGCTGAACGGAGAAGAGACTGGCGGCACCCAGCCCAAACTCTGCGACAACGTCTGATCATGGAGACCTGTGTGCCGTGGTAAGGGTATTGGGGGTAACCTCCTCGACCCATGTGGTGAGGTGGTCCCAGGTGGTCTGGTTCGGAGGGAGAGACAACGAGCGTAGTCTCTAGTTCTGGTTTCAGCGCTCCGACTGTCCATTCACCTATGGTCGACAAAACTCTTTCCAGAAGCGGAAATGAATTGTGGACCCCTGTCGGAACAATGTCATTAGGAATCATGAGATGTCCAAAAAATCAATCAAATGTGATGTGTGACAAGGGCGATGGGGAATCGGCGGCTGGATTACTACACACACGACAAAGCAGCTACATAAGCCACATTTTTTTTCATGGATGGCCACCAGAAACGTTTGTAGATAATTTTCCTGAACCCCCTCCTGGCGTCCTCTCAGGCCTTTTGTATCCCAGTTTTTTTTGTCCAGTTTGGGATGAAAATCGCCGCCTGTACCGACAGGGCGCGAAGCGTTCTTGTTTTGGGCTGGGGGTCCATAATGTGGTCAGTTGTTTCTGTTATTGAGCTCAGACACTTGGAAGTAGGACCCAATTGCACGACCGGAGACAGAAGATAAAGTATTGTAGTACTTTATTTTCGGAACAAAAGCGCTCACACGTAGTGAGGAAAAAAAAAACTCAAGAGCACAACAACATGACCTGACTGATCAAAAAAAAAGACCAGACAGACTGACAGGACTGGGAGACAGGGGAATTTAAGCACATGGTAACAAGACAGTCGTGCACAACAATTCTAATGCATCATGGGCAGAATTTGAGCGACACCGTATATAGGCTACAAATCATTGCTTAATATGTGTCTCAAATTAAAAATAAAGAATGCACCTATTGGCAGAGTTCTGTTGTATTCATGGATTGCAACAATACATTTGCAAGTATGCAAAAAAATAAATAATAATGTTGCAAATGCAAATATTTAAATTTGTTCCCCAAAACGATAAACAGACTCTGGAGCAGTACAGGGGAGAGGACATATCAGCTTGTGTACAGACCACAAATACATACATGTTGATGACTTTTAGTCTTCCGTTTGTGCAGATATTTCATCTTATCATGGCAGATACAGCTGTCATAGAGTTGATCATATTAGGAGGAACATAAGGCCTACAATTAGTGGACTTATAAACACCATCTGGTATTTTTGCAGTTTTACAGTTATATATTGTAGGCGGATCTATAATTCCTCTCAGTAACCATTAAGTTTTTCCCCACAACGTGTTTTTTCTCTGATGATTTGCCCGCTGCAGGATTTTGGTGCAAGTCTGGACAGACTGCTCCTCATTCAAATCCACCTTCCCCCCAGGCCCCCCCACACCCACACCCCCCAGCGCTCCTCCAGCAAAGGAGAAAAAAGAAGAAAAAAAGGCATAGCTACGCTGCAGCCCAGAAAACACTCCTCCGCCTCCTCATCCTCCTCCTCTCCTTCTCCTCGCCTCCCCTCCTCCGAAGCCCGCGGAGCTTTTCTCCCTCTTTTAAACCACGCTCACGCCGGCTCCCAGTCCCTCATCCTAGAGCGCGTTCACGTCATGTCATGACACGGTGCAGCGCACGGTCGAAGTGGTCGCCTCCTCCAACGCCGCCGGGAACCCCGATGCCCGGGTCTCTTTCTGCAGCGGTCTGAGTTTCGGTCGCGTGCAATATGCGATGTTCGCGCGAGCGCCCGGTTGTCTTTCTGCTGCACGTCGTCTTCTTCACGTTGGCCGCCGCCGGCCGCGGAGAGCTCTCCGACTCCTTCGGACTCTTCTCCCTCTTTGCAGGACAAGGTCAGTGTCAGTGAGTGGTGCGGGCCCTCCAATGCGTGAATTGAGTGAAATGGACAGAAGTTCAAACTGCACGTGAATATCCGCGTGCATGTAAAAGTAAAAAAAAAGACTTTTTGTTGACCCCTTCCGTTGTGTCTCACTCTGCAGGTGGGCTGTCCCAGGCGGACGTGTCCACCGTCCACCCGGTGAAAGCCACCGCTGATGGGGAGTTCGTCTCCCACTCCCTGGCTCACCACTTTGGGCGAGCCAGGCGTGACCTCCGACCCCTCCGCCCGGAGGGACGTGTCTTCTACAAGGTCGACCACAGGGGCCGCTCTCTGATGTTCAACCTGACCTCCAACGAGCGGCTGCTCTCGAGCGACTACGTCCTGGAGAGGAGGAACGGCACCGCCGGCGGGTCTGAGCATCGCCGCCCCGGGGGAAGTGCTTCCTGCCACCTCCTCGGCACGGTGGAGGCCCCCGGCATGCGAGGAACCGCCGCCATCAGCACCTGCAAGGGCCTGGTAAGGATTCAAACGTCTCACGTGCATAGCAGGCCAATTTAAACCGCACATTCATCCTCTCATCCATGTGAAGCTTCGTAGGGTTTCCTTCCCCCTCTGTACTTTCATCCTCATTCATTCACGTCGCTGTCCGTTTCCTGCAGAGACTCTCTCTGCACCCCCCGGGGGGCTTCAGTAATATTTTGGCACTTTTCTTTTTTTTTCTCATAGTCTGGAACAATAAGGTTTGCCAGCTGGAGAAACAGGAAATAGGGCCATAACGTTTTTTTTTTGTTCAGAGAATTCCTTTTGTCTCTCTCTCTCTCCGTCTCTAAATGCGACAGAAATCCCCCAAAACGTCCAAATCTACAAAGGGGAGAAGACAGCCGGACCACAGGATGACCAGGACGCCGCTCAACGTACGCCGAGCTCTAGTCGCGAGAAGCGCCGCATGAACATTTCTGGAGGAAAAAGAAGTGTGAGTCATTTGAGAAGCTTTATTTTCACCAAAAATAAGAGCGGCTCAAAAGACGGCCCTCCGGCACACGTTTTCTGATCCAGGGAAGGGGGGGGGGGGCTGTTGCTGCAAAGGGAGGAACTCGGTGTGCGATGTGTCCGCTTTCCAGTCCTCCAGAACACGTCGGCGTTCGTGTCCTCGTTGTGTCACGGCAGGAATGCCTCTCCTTGCAGGGTCTTGCCTCCCTCTTATGTTTGCGTGGGTTGCCCGACACTCTTCCTGCCAGCTCTCGTAAACTACATTTGTTTGAAACGTGTCTCGCGTCACTCTGAATTCCAATTATCTACAACCTACCGCACTCGGAGGATGTTTTTATTCCCCCCCCACCCCCTCTTATTTTTTTCCCGCGATCCACAGAACTCTCCAGTGTGTCCCTTCTCTCCGACCCACCAGAAGAACCACAACGACACGTTCCGCTGATTTTATTTTTCCTGTTCTGTGGAAGATGGTTTACAGCAGCTAATACCACAGAGAGAGAGAGAGAGAGAGAGAGAGAGAGACAGACAGATGTGGGAGGAGAAATCTTGCCAGCTGCAGCTGCAGGTCATTGACCCTCAGATAGAGATGGACCGCTCCAAAATATAGATGCACGATAATGCTTTGTTTATGCAGACGGGAGTTACTCCCTGGAAGCAGCAGCAAAAGAACACAACAAGGACATCAACGATCATCGGTGTGCAAAAGTTAGGAGGGCAGATCCGTCAGATGGGATCCATCAGAGTCCAGATTATTTAATGAAAACGGCGTAGTTATCTTAATAATCAATGAATGTGTCTCATCTGTTTCTTTTTTAAAAATTCATTCGTCTCTAAAGTATCACCGTGGCGTCTCCAAATAACTTGTCCAAAACCCAAAGTATAAGGCAAAGAAGAGCAGCAAATCTTCTCTGAGAAGCTGTAAACTGCATTATTTGGGAGGAATTTTGCCTGAAAAATAATTGAAACGACGACTCTGTTGTTTTTGTTGTTGTCAATACACTGATAGATTTATCGATGAATCATTTCGGCTCTCGCTCCAGATAACCCTCCGATGTCCCGCCTCTCGTGCAGTTCACATGACGTCGGTGTCGCGGAAGCGACTACGGAGCAGGATGAAGAACTTTTAAAGGGCGTAAACGCCGCTCTGTGGTCCCTTCTGCCACTTCACGAGCGCCAGTTAAACTCCCACTTCTGGCGGAGAAAACAAAGTCACACTTGCTTTAGCAAATGCAGCCACATTTAATCGACAGACGATCTCATCTCTTCTCAAAGCCCTTCGCTCGTCGCTGTACATGTGAATCCGTGAGGACTGCAGTAATGGGATGGAGGTTGCTGTCAGCGTGCCTTTTTAAACAAAAAACAAAAACAGCTTTCGATTCAAGCGAAGCCGAGGCAGTAATCCCTGAGGGGCACGGCACAAAGAAAGCCTAATGCAAGTTCAGACCCATCATGTCGGCATTTAACTCGCTTAAATGCGTGTTTTTTCGTAGTATGCAAGCTCACAAAAGATAATGTCTTCTGACTTCTGAGGAGCAAAACAAGTTCACAGGCAGAACTTTCATGCAAAAAAAAAAAGAAAGAAAAAAAGAAGAAGCCTTGAGCATCGTGAAACGTGGAGTTATCACAAACCGGCTGTGGAAGGATATTTGTTGGGAGCACCATCCGCACCCACCTCTCCTTGTGTCCCGCTGATCTCTACCGAGGCCGCGGGGCTGCGTAACAGCAGCGACCTTTATTTCAGACCCAGTTGGCCGGCACTACAAAGCCCCACAGAAGCAGGAAACAGAAGCAAAGCAGTTCCACATGGCCGATGTATTTCAGAACAAAGACCTGTGTCATGGTACCCTTCCACCTGGCTCGGGCAAACACAGATGGAGCAGAGGTCTTAATAATAATAATATGGTTGCAGAATAGTAATCCCCTGTGTTTACCAGTCCTCTTCGGTTTTCCTTCAAGTTGTCTCTGAGGGTGGAGCGAAGACATCCCGCTGGACATGGACGTGGGGATTTGAGGGTTGCACGTATCCCCCGCTGTACAAGCGAAGCCGTGCCGCATTTGGTATGCAGATCATACGGATCCCGAGTGTTTGGATGGGCCTCTCTGTAGCATTCCTTCCCCGGTTGATACGCACCCCCACCAGCTGCTTTTCTCGCCTACCGGGACTCACTTGGACATTCTCACATACAGGAGACAGCATGATGACAGACCTTCCGCCCATATATGGATCACTGGTAACAAAAAAACGAATATGTTTGCGGTTAAATCATATTGACCCTGGCAGAGAAGAGCGAGCAGATGAGATACGGAGCAACGGTGAAACCAAGCCGAGCAATTTTCTTCACGGGTCCAGTGGGGAGCTTTCCCAGCAGGCCTGCATGCTTTGTGGATGAGTCCACGGCAACTCAGGGACCCCTGGCTGAATGCCGCAGTCGGAGTCAGTGGGAAACTCCTTGATTGCTTTGTTTATTAAGAGTTTTGACAAAACCATATATATATAAATTTATATTTACATATATATATATAAAATAACAAGCAGCGTTGGAGTACTCAAGTACACTATTTGGAGGTCTCTGCCTCATCTCATCATTGGCATGGTCATGATCTAAACCCATCAAAATCTCGGTCTCGTCTCTACATACTCTAGTCTAGACTTGGACGAGACCTATTAAAGTCTCTGTCTTGTCTCTACACACTCTGGTCTTGACTTGGCCGAGACCCATCAAAGTCTCGGTCTTGTCTCTACACACTCTGGTCTTAACTCATCAAAGTCTCAGTCTTGTCTCTACACACTCTGGTCTTGACTTGGTCTCAACCATAAAAGTCTTGGTCTTGTCTCTATACACTGTGGTCTTAACTTGGACGAGACTCATCAAAGTCTCGGTCTTATCTCTACACACTCTGGTCTTGACTCATCAAAGTCTCGGTCTCGTCTCTATATTCTCTGGTCTTGACTCATCAAAGTCTCGGTCTCGTCTCTATATTCTCTGGTCTTAACTTGGTCTAAATCCATCAATTTCTCGGTCTTGTCTTTATACACTATGGTCTTGACTCATCAACGTCTCGGTCTTGTCTTTATACACTCTGGTCTTGACTTGATCTTGACTCATCAAAGTCTCGGTCTTGTCTCTATTCACTGGTCTTGACGTGGTCTCAACCCATCAAAGTCTCGGTCTTGGTCTCGGTTTAGGTTGTCTTGACTACAACACAATAACAAGCCTGAACAGTTTGGTTGTATTCCAGATTGTAGACACTCCATCTTATTTGACAAGGTTCGCTTTTACGGGTGGAGTGATGTATTCCTTCCAAAGAGATTTGCACTTTCTGAACTCCCTGAATGGAGAAACATGATAGTCAGCTGAATGAATGCAGCTGAAACACAAGACACGTGTCAGGATGACCCAGAGAGCTGAAGAGTAAGTTACAGCAGTAAACACCCCGGGGAACCACAACTGCAAGCACCGCATGACCTGATTTTTCACATCTGCCTTCTGGCTCCATTTTTTTCATGCACATTCAAACATGCAAAATCCCTGCAAAGAAAAATACAGTCACAATTCTTTCAATCAGCTGTGATTATTCCACCTGTTTGGCATCTCTCTCATGCGGTCTTTTGCAAGTTGGTTTAAGTGTAGAGGGATGGGTTCATGCAGGAACAGTTTGGGCTCACTCTCACACACACACACACAAACACACAAATTCAAACTTGCAAACACTCATCTGGATATCATATGACACATTCCCATTGGGCTTGGTTTAAAAGAAAAAATCGAGTTTTTTGTTGGTTTGCGGGCCTCTGTGTGTTCCTGTGGGTGCGCCTGTGTGCGAGGGAGGGCGCTCTATCCAAGTACTCGTAAACCCCTGTGTGCATTTCGCCAGCAGGACTCGCCGGTCGGAGAGTGAACCGTCTGCACCAAGCCAGAACACGTACGGCATACTTCAGGAAAACGTCTTTGTCCTGCTGCTGCAGAAGCGGCAGACGGAGAATGTGCCTCGGGCATTGTGAGAGCGCACAACATAGGCTCAGATCTCTTGACTAATGATGGATTTCACCCAGATGGATATCACTAGGGTATTACCTTTTTTCTCCCACTACACCTTTTCTTTTTAAAGTTCTTTTTGAAGTCGCAGTGACTGAATTCCTAATAAGCGCAAGACATTTGCTGTTGTAAACGCTTTTACGCAAGTGAATGCTACTTCAGGCTCCATTAGGCACGATGTTGGGATGAGATGAGTCCTATTTCTAGTCTTTATTCACAATCCGTAGCTTAATCACGATAACTTGCTGCATGTTCATTTGTTTTCCTCAGAGAGGCTTCTTCTCACTGCCGGAGGGACAGTACTTTATCGAACCTGTCCAGAAGCCCCCTGGTGACCCCGCGGGCGCTGCAGAGCCCCACATCGTCTATCCACGGGTTCCAACGGGACGTGAGAGAAGCAAGCGCAGCGCCGAGTCCAAAGGGACACCCAGCCCCTGCGGAGTTCAAGGTGTGTGTGTCTGAAAGTGTGTGTGCGTGGAACTGCAGACGCCTGTGAGCCTTTTTGTCTTTTTTTTTCTCCGTCTGCCTCCTCGTGTCAAGCGAGGATAAGCCCAGAGTGATGTCTGTCCCCTCTAGATGCTCCGAGCGACTCCGTCCAGGTGGAGAAGGAGAGGGAGGAGTGGGAGAGGGAGCAGCAGAGGGGGGCGGACCGGGCCCAGACCCGCCGGCTGCGCTCGGTCAGCAGGGAGCGCTGGGTGGAGACCATGGCGGTGGTTGACGCCAAGCTCATCGAATATCACGGCAGCGATAACGTGGAGTCCTACATTTTCACCATCATGAACATGGTGAGGCGCCGGAATCCGATCCGAACTCTTCATATCTTGTGTTGATGAAATACTTATATTGGGGAATGATTTCGGTGTCGACAGGTGGCAGGGATCTTTCACGACGCCAGCATTGGGAACGCCGTCCACGTCATCTTGGTTCGCCTCATTCTACTCCAGGGAGACGAGGTAGTTGGTGTTGGGGATTTATTTTCTTTGATGACGCATTTGCTAAAGCTTACCATCGCTGGTGACTTCAAGGTCACGATCAACCAGATAACTTGACTGTGGTTCAAGCTCCATGCACACTGAGGCCCTATTGAACATTAGGTACTCACCTTGATTTACACCAGTCTCGCACGTATGGCCGACCAGCGTGACGGACAAAGTTTGGACTGGACGAGGAAGACAGCATTGTTTGTCCCCAATGAAATGTCCCACAGCGAACCTTATTTGCAGAGCTAGTTTAAATCCCCCTTTGAAGGAATGACTTCATGGTCTTCTAATCCGGCTCTCCGTTGCAGAAAGGGTTGAAGATCGTTCACCACGCGGACACCACGTTGACCAGTTTCTGCGCTTGGCAGAAGAACCTCAACCCCCAGAGCGACACGCACCCAGCTCACCACGACGTGGCCGTGTTGATCACGAGGCGAGTGACGCGCACGCATGCGCTCTTAGGTCAGCTTCTTCCGTAGATGAAGGAAAACGATGATGCACGTAATGAGCCTGCTCTTCCCCCCCAGGAAAGACATCTGTGCTGGGAGGGACCAGCCCTGTGAGACCCTGGGTCTGTCCCATCTGTCCGGGATGTGCCAACCGCACCGCAGCTGCAACATCAACGAGGACTCGGGATTGCCGGTCGCCTTCACCGTCGCTCATGAACTGGGCCACAGGTCCGTGTGTCTGTGTATGGACCGAATGATGAAATATTGCTCTCTTTTTTTTAAAGAGGAAGAAATGGCCATGGGACCAAAACTGTGGAGGAAAATACAGTTGCATCATTAAATCTCCCGGCGTTAGTGTCTTGTGACCAGACATCGATGTGATATGTGTGTGTAGGCTTTTCTTTTAAAAATAGTGGAAGTAAATGGACAGATTAGTTTGATTTGGATTATTTAGTTTTAGTCTAATCCCATTTTTTTTTTAACTAGAGCTTCAGTGTCCGAATCAGAAGATGTCAGTTTTTAAATCCATATCTGATGATGATAACTGTTGGTCATTATTACTAATGGTCATGTTGCTTGATGTTCCTGCGCAGCTTCGGGATCTATCACGATGGTCAGGGGAATGACTGCGAGCTGGAGGGGAGGCACCCGTTCATCATGTCCAGACAGCTGATGTACGACAGCTCGCCGCTCACCTGGTCCTCCTGCTCCAAAGAATACATCACTCGCTTCCTCGAGTAAGGCCACGTTTCATCCTTTTTACTCTGAAGCCACGAATCTTTGAAAAGAAAAGTTAGAAATCTGACTCAAATCGGTTTAAATGCATTTAAAACTAAATCTTTGTGGGGGGAGTAGTGGTCTGCAAAAGATTGAAGTGTGGAAATGGGTTTGAATCTTTTCCCTGGATGCAGACCTGGTGCGGATTTGAATGGAGGTGGTGTCCCAAAATAACTCGACGGGTGTGTTGGAGCAAACCGCGTGTGTAGCAAACCGTGACAGGGGTGCAAATGTGCCGAGCAAGCGCGATTCATTCGAAGCTCGACAAATCTCGTATCAAAGTGAAAAAGGCAAGAGGAGCCCAAAAGTAACATCAGAGAAGTTTCCTTAAATGTTTTCCTTAACCCTCATTATTTATTTTTGAAAACCTTGACAGAAATGAACTCAGAGGTCAGAGGTCAGAGTTCACTCCATCCCACCAAACTTTGTGACTCAGCATGTTCTGCTATTAGAACAGTCACTATTTCACTTAATACCGGGCTAGGAGATTGCAGTGCGGTATAAAAGCAAATTAGAAGCATGTTCATTGAAATGTCATGGCACTAAACTTTTCATATATATTCAAAGCAAACAAGTACCTCGAACCTTGTGCCTCCTTTCGCTCCTCGTCGTCCGTCTTTCAAAAAGGTCCCACGCTTTGTTCCTCTGTCCTAGTCGCGGCTGGGGTTTCTGTTTGGACGACCGCCCCTCCAAGAGGGACCTCACCACCCCGCTGGCTCGCCTCGGCATCCGCTACACCACGCACCACCAGTGCCAGCTCCAGTACGGCCCCAATGCCACATTCTGCCACGAGGTCGACGTGAGTGTCACGCTCCCACTGAAAATGTTTGAAATCCTATAAGAAAAGGGGTCCCGCTTTGCTCATTGCTTGCGGACAAATGCGTCTTTTCTCCATCAGAACATGTGCCAGATTCTTTGGTGTTCGGTGAACGGCACCTGTCGCTCCAAACTGGACTCGCCCATAGACGGCACCCGCTGCGGACCGGAGAAGGTGGGTGGTGCCCGAGTTGCTTTGTCTCGCTATGGGTCTGGATTCCGTCGAATGAGGTGGTTAAACGCTACTTAGGATGCGGGGCCCACCAGTATTAAATGTATCTCTCTCTACAGTGGTGTATCTCAGGAGAGTGTGTGATTGTGGGTAAACTCCCGGCGACTGTGAACGGAGGCTGGGGCCAGTGGAGCACCTGGTCTCACTGCTCCAGGACCTGTGGAACTGGGGTTCAGTCCGCAGAGCGGGAATGCAGCAACCCCAAGTAAGACAATCGACTCAAAATCCACAACTATTTAATTTCCACCACGATTAGAAGACATCCGGGGTGAAGTGATGGTGGATTCAAAGCGCCGCTGCTGTGCTCTCTCTCTCTCTCTCTCTCTTGCCGCAGACCGGAGTTCGGAGGCAAGTACTGCACGGGGGAGAGGAGGCGCTACCGGACCTGCAACACCAAACCCTGCCCGCAGATTACGCCGAGCTTCCGAGAGATGCTGTGCAGCGAGTTTGACACCGTGCCCTACAACAATGAGATCTACCAGTGGATCCCTGTGGCGAACCCAAGTGAGTGATCAAAGCCTCAGACATGCGATTGCGAATGTCACCCAGCAGGGGGCGGCATTTGCACTAGAAAAGCCCGCTCGAGGATTGCGGCTGCTCCCTCTGTCTGCTGTATCTCAGCAGGAGCGTGCAACAGGTCCTTGCGGTCATGTACTGCAAACATTCCCGCTGTTTTATATAATAACCCTTTTTATTCAACCGGGGCTTTCGAGCGGTTTGTTTGTCAGAAAAGATCCCATCAAAATATTCCCCTCCTCTTTTCCATCCTTACCTCCAGCGAGCCCCTGTGAGCTGCACTGCCGGCCAGTCGTAGAGTACTTTTCGGAGAGGATGCTGGACGCCGTGACGGACGGCACACCGTGCTTCATGAACAACGTGTCCAGAAACATCTGCGTCAACGGAGTGTGCAAGGTAGTGTGGCTGGGTAAGAGACTAAAAGAGAGAGGGGTGGGGGTGGCGGGGAGGAGGAGGGTATAGCGGAGCGAGATATAAGACCAGCTGCGGCCTGATGATCATGAGGAGGTTGTTTTTTGGGTTGCGTGTCCTTTATGGGTTTGCGCGTGTGGCGCGTCCGTAGGCCGTGGGCTGCGACTACGGCATCGACTCCAACGCCAAGGAGGACCGCTGCGGAGTCTGCCTGGGCGACGGCACGAGCTGCGAGACGGTCTACAAGTCGTTCGACGCCGAAGACGGCTTCGGTGAGTTCTAACGCAGCGCGGGGCTGCTCGAGCGCCTGGAAACCAATTGAATCACCCGGATGACGGCATTAATCCAATAATTAAAACCTCAAAACGGAACGCTGCCTTGTGAAAAGACACATCAATTCTAAATTCATGTCCACAGGCCGGCCTGGCAGTCATTTTCGGACAGTTCATTAGCGTTACGCCATTGTCTTGTTCCACTGTGTAGCTGTTCGTCCTGCTGTACTTGGCTGGTGTGTATTTGTGTGTGTGTCTGTCTGTCTGTGTTGTGTGTGTGTGTGTCTCTGTCTGTGTTGTGTGTGTGTGTGTCTGACATGCCTGATTTTACTGTGCTTGGGTAAAGTGTAACTCCAGTGCACAATCGGCACGCGGCAAAGACGTCCTTGCTCCTTTCCCGCTCTTCTTCTCTCCATCTGTGTGCGTTTGCCCCGCACAGCATCCTTTCCAGATAACCGGCCCAGATGTGTAGGACTTCAAAAGACTTGGAGTGAGGGCAACCCCCCAACCCCCCCCCCCCCAACATCCCCCTCCTCTGCACAAACACAGAAACACACACACCTTCCCACAAACATCATTAAACTCCAGAGGCCGACTCATAGCTGCTTTCGTTCCCCCAATCCACACACAATAAAAACCACAGACAGGGCAGTGCCCCCCACGCTGAATGCACACACACAGACACACACATGTCAGCCTCCCCCACACACCGAGCCCACCCTCCATTAAAGATCAGAGAGGAAACTGTCTGGTAGTCTGGGTGTAAGAGCGCGGCAGCAGCCATGGTGGGCCATCCATTACCTCGCCGTGACTCCGGCTCCCCTCTCCACTCTCCCAGGGTACGTGGACGTGGGTGTGATACCCGAGGGGGCGCGGGACATCCTGGTGAAGGAAGTGGTGGAGGCGGGTAACTTCCTGGCTCTGAGGAGCGTGACGTCGGAGGATTACTTCCTCAACGGCAAATTCATCATCCAGTGGGACTGAAAACACACCTTTTCACGACTATATCTGGATTAAAACACAGATGGAGAACCTCAGTGGGACCCAGATAGCACTTACTTATGGTCATGCTGCATGTTGAGGAAATGTGATTCCTGTATTCTTGTTGTGGCTGAAGGGAGTTGATGTTTTTATCTTTCACAGTTTTGAAATGCTTCAGTATTCTGAGATGTGTAGAAGTAATCAGTAATGTGGATATCAACCAATCAGGGATAGAGAAAAGGGACTTAAAGGAGAAAAAACAACCAATCAGAGCATTGACAATGTGATACAAAAATCAAATGTCGTTTCAAAGGAATCAAACTAAAGTCAAACATCCGCTGATGAAACGATTCTCTGCATAATCCTCCCAGTTGCTGATTCAGGAGAAGAACATGGGTATTAAGTACGAGTACTCCATCAAGAAGACCAAGGAGACAGGAAATGAGCTCATCGAGCCGCTTTACAGGTGGAGGCACGGGGCGTGGACGGACTGCAGCACCACCTGCGGCGTAGGTCGGTGTTGCGTTTCCCCGGCCCGTAAATTTGTGGTGGTTGACGGGTGTCGGGGGGCCATTTTAGTCACCAAAGACTGTCCTCCTGGCCCCTTTAGGTGAGCAGCACCAGCCTGTGCGGTGCTTTGAGGTGGACGTAGGGGTTGTGGACGAGTCTCTTTGTGATCCGGCCGGGCGTCCAGAAGACCGACACCGAAAATGCAAGAATATGAATTGTCCTGCAAGGTGAAAACATATTGTTCTGTGGTTTTAGCTCTATAACTATATTATTGGGCAGACACCAGGCTATCTAACGAGCTACTGGAGAATTTGACCCATGAAACCAATTATATTACATATTTTCATCTTCAGAGCAGGTTATAAAACCTCATGACCTTTTTGGTCACCACAATGTGTTCATAGTATTTATTAAAAGCTGTCAAGTTCCAACAGTTTATATCAAGGGCCTGGTCCGCATTATATTCCTTTCAGTTCTTCCACATTTGCTTATGTTTCGAGGAACATATCACAGTTTACAACTTTCGGCTCTTTTGGTCACATTTGTCGAAAATCGTGTGTTTTTCTTCTAACAAGGTATTAAAAAACACATTAACACCCACTTATGCATTGGCAATAAAAGTATTACACATAGTTCAAAGGATTACCATGTGGGTCTGTGAATGCCATCCAATCCCTTCCTCTCTGCCCAGGTGGTGGGTGGGCGGCTGGCAGCAGTGTGCAGTCACCTGTGGACCCGAAGGGGTTCGGAAACGAACGGTGCTCTGTGTCCGTACGATCTCTGGGGAGGAAAGGGTGCTTCACCCAGTCGAGTGCAAACATCTGCTCGAACCCAAACCCGTGGTGCCGTGCAACAGGGACGTGCCCTGTGGACAGGACTGGGCTGCTGGCGACTGGGAGGAGGTACGTCTTCCACTCATTTGGACTCTTTAGTTTTCTAGCTTTCTCGACCTTTTCTGAGTTAACGCATTCCCTCGTCTTCTTCCTTCCTTCGCAGTGCCCCGTCACATGCGGCGGGAGTGTTCGCTCACGCACGGTCACGTGTGCGCTGACGCCCAAGACGGCGTGCCGCGCGACGACCAAGCCTCGGTCCAGATCCCTGTGCGCTTTGCAGCGCTGCCCCAACTTAAGTCTTCGTAGACGCCCCGGGCCTGTTCCTAAATACCGGCGCTTCTACCCACCAAAGAGCCAGCCCACCAAGAATCCTGAAGCTACCTGGGCACCCACCGCGAGGGCCACCACAGCTGCACCGGCAACTGCGCCCGTTGCTGCCGTCGCCGTGTGGAGGAAAACCTCCACCGAAGGAACTTCGACCAACGCGTTCCTTTCAACAACCCCTACTATCCCTGAAATTGTAGATGCGGATGTTTATGAGGATGAAAGTGTCTTCCCATCTAATGTCACCTCTGTGCAAAAGGTCAGAAAAGCAAACGACGTGGAAAAGGAAAAAGTAGAGAGGGAGGAGGAAAGAGAGGAGGGAAGTACGCCTAATGTAATGATGTATACCCCCGGGTATGATTACGTCGTTGAGGAGAGGACAACAGAGGAGGAGACGGGCATTATTGACCTGGACGTCGTCAAGTCTACATTGCTCAAAAATCCTCTTGAATCAACCACGCCGACACCACAGATAGTCATCACTCCCACTTCGCAAACAAGTCTGCCGACCATGCACACGACCAAAGCGGCCGCCGGTGCCTACCCCACCCCGAGCACTAGTACTAAAACATGGGCGAGGACCACTCGCCGCTATCCATCCTCCAACCCCCACACCACCGCTCGCATCAATCCATACAGCCCGCGGACACACCGGGTACCCCTCACTACTCCCGTGTACCGCACAGTCATGTCAAAAGCTCCTCCTTCCACAACTGCGTGGAAGACGCTCACCACTGCGGCGTCACCCCAGTCTACGGTGACGATCGTTAAACTGAAGAAGCCCGCGGTGACGCCAAAGAAAAACGGCCCTGCCACTCGTGCCAAAAAGCCCTCTTCCTGGTCCAAAGGCGGCCGCTCCAATGGTCAAAGCCAGAGCCCGGAAAGTCCCATGAGCAGCTCCGTCGGTGGCCAAAGCAACCTGATGACCAGAAAGACAGTCAGCATGGATGTATTCTGGGTTGTGGGAAACTGGAGCGAGGTGGGTACAGACATTTCACCACCATTATCCTACTCTATGAAGAATCATTCCAGCGGACTCAATGCGGAAGTGCCGTAAACTTGCACGTGCCTTGCATTCTTTCTAATGACCAGCAGGGAGGGACTCCTCTGGTTTAAAAAATAAGTCAGATTGTACAGAAGTCTATGAGAAAATCCATCTACTTCTCAATTGATCAGGAAACATTGTAAATATGAGTTAATGGTCTCTCTGGTCAATCTCTAGTTTAAAGTCTTCTCCAATACTGCATGATCTTCATTTAGTAAATTATGATCCACTTGGAGTCAAATAGACCATAAAGCAGAGTAGGATTTACGCTGAGGCTACCTTGTGATTGACAGGTCACTAACACAGCGTTTTCTGGGGATTTTTTTCTTCATGTTTGCACTTTAACCCTTGCACAGTGTGTTTTCAGTTCATGAAAGGTAATTGTTACATTCTGGTCGACTGAAAATATCTTCAGCGGTTGTGGTTACGGTTGGTTACACGTAGCTCCACCCTCTCAATTAATATCTGGTTGCAAAAAAAACAAGATGGCTACGATCAAAAACCAAGATGGCGTTGGCCAAAATGCAGAGCTCGAGGCTTAAAAAAAACAAAGTCCACTAACCAATAAGTGATTAAGTATATAAAGTCTGTGGAGATAACTGCATTATTTGTAATCTATCACAGCTTGGTTCTTTCGTTGTTTAAGTTATTTTTGGGCTATAGCCTACAAATAAACTGAATTGAATTGAATTGAATTGAATTGAAAGTCGCTCGAGGGGATTTAAAACACTCTTCGTATGCTTCAACACATTTTCGTTATGCGGGTATTGAGCGTCAATTTAGAGTTGAATAAAAAAGTCTCTATGTTACTAGAAAACGCAGAAAACCAACAATGAGCGAAGCATTATAAGGGCAACTTATGGGCAACATTTGACAATTTCAAAGTCAGCTGTTTGGCATAAAGCAAGGAGGGTTTATAAAAGCCTTCCCCGCTTGCGACTGCATAAAACCGGCAGTTAAATGTTAATGACTCAACATGAAAAGGTATCTGCTTCTATCCGGCTAAAACATGTAAAACCTCAAGTACAGTTCTTTGAGAACTTCTGGTGGTTGTTTATGACATTCCAAAACTGATCCGGTTTACAAAATGATTGCCTCGCACGTCACTTTAAATCAGCGCACGCGTAAACCCAATCGGAAATCTCCTCTTCCTCCCCAGTGTTCGACCACATGTGGGATTGGAGCAAGATGGAGGACGGTAGTGTGCAGCTCGCCGGAGGACGGGGACTGTGCCAGCCTGAAGAGACCGGAGCCGGCACGCACGTGTCACCTGCAGCCCTGTGCCACCTGGCACAGTGGCAGCTGGAGCAAGGTGAGTAACGTTAGATATCCTCCTGTCACCGAATCCGACGGTCACACTCTAATACTTAGTTACAATTCGGTTTATCATCCGTTACTTTTCCATGTCAGTTCAGTTCTCACTCGCCGTGTATTCTTCGGAGCCATTTATCGCGGGGCAATGTCATCCACAGTGTCCGGATTCCTGCGCGGTGGCGGGCCGGAGGCACCGTGAGGTCCAGTGTGTCGATTCACAGAGTAAACGCCCCCTCAGACCTTTCCACTGCCAGGACGCGTCCAGCAGACCCCTCAGCACCTTGACCTGCCCCCACAAGCCCTGCGTGACCTGGAGTACATCACCCTGGGGACCAGTAAGAACGTTACACACGTCACATCTTAATATAGATTTATAAATATGTTGGTATAGCTCTAAAGAGTTATACATGTTTATGTAAATCTACTGCAACTCTGGAGATGGTTTCAGTTTTATTTGCTTCAGTTTTGAAAATCTTCACTGAAAAAAATCAGGTATCTTTGGTTGTCACTGTAATGAGCTCGCCGGTCACTTCATTCGGCTAGTACGCCCGTTGCGCGTCATTGTTGTCTTTCGCGAGTTGCTAGCTTGATGGCTGCGAGCGCTAACGACAGCCACGATCGTTGTTCATGTTCATTGTGATCATTTTGGGGGCTTTTTGTTTGTGCTGCTAGCTACTTTCGTTGTAAAAGAGTTGGCAAAGTTTCTTTTGGTTGTATAAATCTTTTTTATCTGGCGAATGCTTCACCATTCTCTCAAGTCTACCAACAATTAGCTTAAAGCTATCTGTTACCAATATTTTTTGTAATTTAAGGGAACTGACCCTCTAATGTTGAAAATTGATTACTGTTACTTATTATGTACACTACCGTTCAAAAGTTTGGGGTCATCCAGACAATTTCGTGTCTTCCATGAAAACTCACTTTTATTTATCAAATGAATTGAAAATTGAATAGAAAATATAGTCAAGACATTGACAAGGTTAGAAATAATGATTAATATTTGAAGTATTAATTTTGTTCTTCAAACTTCAAGCTCAAAGGAAGGCCAGTTGTATAGCTTATATCACCAGCATAACTGTTTTCAGCTGTGCTAACATAATTGCACAAGGGTTTTCTAATCAGATATTAGTCTTCTAAGGCGATTAGCAAACAATGTACCATTAGAACACTGGAGTGATAGTTGATGGAAATGGGCCTCTATACACCTATGGAGATATTTCATTAGAAGCCAGACGTTTCCACCTAGAATAGTCATTTACCACATTAACAATGTATAGTGTGTATTTTGGATTAATGTTATCTTTATTGAAAAAACAGTGCTTTTCTTTGAAAAATAAAGACATTTCTAAGTGACCCCAAACTTTTGAACGCTTTTTAATTATTAATTTGTTTACCTTTTGTAGAAAAAATAACATATTTGACTAATGTGAATGATTACTGGTCTGTTTACAAGTTATTGAAGATAAGATTTTTGTAAAGTTTTCAAGCAACTATTTCCACAACATTGAGGATATTCAGGACATACCCAGACCCACAAATCCCCATATTACACAGTTGTTCCAATTGGATACCTCTATTGAATCCTTGTTTTTCCTCAGTGCTCTGGCAGCTGTGGTGAAGGCGCCAGGGAGCGGCTGGTGTTCTGCCCCGAGCCCCATGGCTGCAGCGCCACCCTAAGGCCCAACAGCACAGAGGCGTGCAGTCTCAAGCCCTGCACTCACTGGACGACTGAGGACTGGGACGAGGTCAGTCACACAGGAGCGAGAGTACCTCGAGGCATCGAGGGCCTTCCTAAAATGTTATTTGCAATGAAAACAAACTGGGCTGACCGTTGTGGACTTAAGTTGCCATTCTGTTTTGCGTGTGATTTTTGCAGTGCTCTGTGAGTTGTGGTGGGGGTCAGCAGCAGCGTGAAGTCAACTGTGTGAGTGAGCAGGATTTCGCCGCGATGCCAAACAGCCTCTGCGAGAAGATCTCCAAACCAGAAACACTCAGGAAGTGCAACATGCAGGAATGCAAGACCAACACAGGTTTGAACATACGGCTCAATGTGTCCCGTCTGGTCTAGCAGGTTCACTACCAATACACAGAGGCAGTATGTGTTTTAATTGGACAGACCTCTTGGTTACAATCACTCTAAATTCACTAAATATCATGTGTAATGCAGTGTTTCATGGCATGTGACCTGTATGTGCTCTTCCTTCTCAGGTCCAATTTGCAGGAAGAACACCATGTCCTCTCGCTTCTGTGACAAGCTGAAGCTGCTGGGTCGCTGCTCTCTCAGGTCGGTCCAAAGACAGTGTTGTGTCACCTGTGGGTCATAGCCAGACGACACCTATATTACAATATGGACAGATCACAACCACAGTAATACGTACTCTTTCTGATGTAAAGCCAATCAAAGTACTACAAAAACCAAAGTGCTACAAGCAGCAGTACATGTGATATATATATATATATATACATACATACATATATATGTAAAAACATGGCTTGATGACCATTAGGCGCTAACAGTCTGCATGTCTATTCATCATCAGTATTTATCAAAAAACGAATATATATAATAAAGTAAAACATAGGTAATACTATGTTTTTGTTATGTTATTATTATCATTATAATCGTATTTAAACAAAATTGATTTAGGTTATTTGTAACATTTTCCAGTGAAGATTGTGCTAGGTTCCATAAAAACATATGAAATATGTTAAATAAATAAATAAAAAGTGAGCAAAATTACAGTCAAAACACTGATGATGAATAGTCGTTCAGACTGTTACAAATGTTAGCGCTTTAAAAGAAGAAGTGTGTATGTATATATATATATATATAAAACTAGCAAGTTCAAGGAAAGTGTGCAAAATGAATGGGATTTAACTTGTGCAAAGTACAATGATTTAATGGCAACTTAGTGAACTAAAACATAAAAGAAAGTCAAATACTAAGTACACAGTTTTGATAAATGAAGAGCACGAGGTCCAGTGTGCAGGTTCTCTATTTAGTAAAAAACCTACAGTACATATATCTCTGGTCCTTTTATATGTGTGGTTCTGGTGATTCAGTCAACTTACCAGTTATATTTGTATAAGTGAGCTGGTCAAAAAATAATGTAAATAAAGATTTTTTTTGAGACCTTTACTAAATTGTTAATAGTAATTTTTTTTTTTTTACGAATGTCGATAATTCAAATTCAAACCGTTTGCGGGAGCTGCACAGCTCTGTGGTGCGCCTCCGGTGTGAGAGTGACCAATCAAAAAGAGGTGTTGCAGGTCATCCCTCTCAGGTATTATTTTTGTAATAAAAAATAAAAAATGGCTACTGTGTTTTTTATCATGTTGTACAGGCATTACTAGTCACAGTGTACTCCACGTCTCCACCGACAAAATGTGACGATAAAAGACATTTTGCAACTGAACTGCTTTGTAACTGAGATATGAAATAAAAAATATAATTTGAGTAACTTTAAAGTGTTGGTATGATGCATTTTGGGAACTCTTGATTATTTCCATCCATCCATCCCAACATAAAAGGTTAATGTAATGTGCACAAGAACAGTAATAACCCTTCTTTGCATCGCTGCATCATGACCTTGTCCACAAGGTCATTCTGGCCTGAGAGCTCTGCACGTATGGGGTCAGATCAGTCTCAATAATTACAAATCCCCACACAAAGATTCACAAATGCGCACAGAACAATTCACAAATATATTCGATTTATAAATGAACGCAGAACGATTCACAAATAAATTGCAATGCACACGTCAATAAATTCCGATTTGTTTGTTTGTCGATCGCACTGCATTTGTTTGTGCATCGCTACACATTTGTTTGAGGGTTCCTGAGACTCGCCCTGCCGTGGCTCCATTCGCAAATGTGTTTTTTTCAACATAGGCCTATCTGTAGCCAATCAGATGTCGCTCCCGTGTGCATTTGTAAATCGAGTATATTTGGGCATTTGTGAATCTTTGTGTTTGGATTTGTGAGTCTCTCTGTGTGCATTTGCAATTATTGAGACTGATCTGACCCCATACGCATGCTGCTGGATGGGTGTAACACCAGAATCGGCAGCACCGGGCTCCGTTTCAGGGATCGGGTTTGGCCGGCCCCAGTCTGATGTCCCAGTCTCTCTCTCTTGTGCCAGATAACTTGACACGGACGGACGATGCCCTTGCTTATGCGCCCCGCTGCTATCATTCAAGCCACAGTCAGCAGTAATGGAAGGAGTAACACAATACCGGGTCAATGTGGAGCCTGATGTCCTTACAACTAGCACTGTGTGCGTGTGTGTGTTTGTTATCATGACAGAGCAAACACCATCCAGTCGTATTACCTAACCACATCTCTGTGTTGCACAATGGAACTAGAATGGGCACTCGGTAGAGCGCATACCTTCGCATATCACAAGATTGGGCATTGAATTATGAACATTTTGGCATTAGTTGCATGCCAATTGGACAAAATGTATCGTGCTATGGTAAAAAAAGAGTTTGACCTTTCCATGACCTTGACCTTTGACCCGATTGATCCCAAAATCTAATCAAATGGTCCCCGGATAATAACCAATCATCCCACCAAATTTCATGCGATTCAAGAACATTTTGACCTGTTCATGACCTTTGACCTTGACCTTTGACCCGATCGATCCCAAATTCTAGTCAACTGGTCCCCGGATAATAAACAATCATCCCACCAAATTTCATGCGATTCGGTTCAATACTTTTGAGTTCTGCGAAAGATTTTGACCTGTTCATGACCTTTGACCTTTGACCCGATCGATCCCAAAATCTAATCAACTGGTCCCCGGATAATAAACAATCATCCCACCAAATTTCATGCGATTCGGTTCAATACTTTTTGAGTTCTGCGAAAGATTTTGACCTGTTCATGACCTTTGACCTTTGACCCGATCGATCCCAAAATCTAATCAACTGGTCCCCGGATAATAAACAATCATCCCACCAAATTTCATGCGATTCGGTTCAATACTTTTTGAGATTTGCGAATAACACGCATACAAATAAATAAATAAATAAATACACGGCGATCAAAACATAACCTTCCGGCATTTTCAATGCGAAGGTAATGAAGTGATTGAAAAATAAAGACAGGAAATACATGAAAATATCCGATCCTGGCGTCACAGGCTTTCGGCCTTCTTCGCAAATTTATCTTTCAGATGCTTTATTTCCCTCGGTGTTCCAGACATATTTTTTTAATACATATCCCAACTGAAAGTCACGTGGAAGATAAAAATGTGAAAATAATAATAATAAGTGTGAAGGTAACCGGCTCTGCTGAATTCCTGCTGCAAACATGGCCCCAAAATGACTTAACAGCTTGTGCAATACAATGTCCGAGTGTTCCAACGTCAAACAATTGTGGGTTTGGATTCAATAGTGCAAATGTCTACTTCAAGTGTGTGGAATTTCCAGACTTTCTCTGCACAATGCCAACAGTAGCAAACAGATGTTGCTTCGGGGCCTAAATGGTGACAGAGCATGCGCCGACTGGCAGAAGAAAAGCAGTCGAGCTTTCAGCCGTGCATGGAGTTTGTGTGCTCCGCAACAAAACTATGATTATAAAAGTTGCCTTTGTTTGAGTGGCGTTTTTTCCAGAAATTCAATTTACAATTTGGACTTTCCAGACGGTCAAACCACCAGCAGATTGCTGCCGTGCGCGTTGAGCTCTGTGAACATGGAGCACATGTTCAGTACATTTGTAAGTGTTCGGCTTCAGGACACAACAAATTCTCCTTTGTTACAATCCTTGTTACGATCATCTATATGTCAATAAGTATCACGATAAAATACAGTGTCTGCAAAAAACATCATAAAATGGGTAAAATAAGCATTTGGCTAATCCAGAACATTAAATACCTGACGATACGAGCTGCTTCAGGGTTCTAGGGGATTCAGAGCATTAATATAGCAGCAAACTAATATTTGCTCGGTAAATATACTGAGGTGATGGCTTCCTGAGCAGTGAACGTCACTCTCCCTCAGATCTGCTAACCACATTTATTTAAAACCATTAGAAATCCACTTATTACATAAAGCGGTCCTGCTCATTCATTCGCAACTTTGCCCGCAATGCCTAATTCACCGAGAGATATTAAAACATGATATAAACAGTTTGGCAAAATCCCTGGTGCTTGACAAATGTTTATTCTCTCATAGGAAATATTGTCAAATTGCCTATTATTACACGCAGCGGAATTCTGCCGATCCAGTCAGTGAGTCCCTCTGCCTGCTGAAACCCACTCTGAAGATGATGTAAGTTCAGGAGATAACATGACGGACATCCATGGATGCCTGTAATACAGGAAACGGCAACCTCATCTTGTAGGTTACCAGACACCCGCTGACACATCGGCCAGGAACATATTAAATATTTACATTTGATGACCAACAGAAGGAAGAGAAAGAAAAGAGGCCTCCGGTGTGAGCCAAGCATGCGTTTGCATTTCCCGTCTTTGGGCCGTGAGGTTACAACATTTTCCTGTGATCACTCATAAGCTTTGAAGTACCATTAAAGGAGAATGTTACTTTAATCTGGCGGTTCCCCCCTCAAATCCCGGTGTAAACCCAGGAGAGAAGGCAGTGGATCTGTGGTTAGGAGGGAGCAGTCCGGTCTGGTGGCTCTCATCTGGACCCCATCAGGTTGCACGTCCCCAGGCAGTCAGACTGGCATCCCCGTACCAGGCCTGTTCCTTTATTAAAGCCTCGGCCTCCTCTGACCTGGCACACACAGAGCGGCCCCCCGGGGGAATGCAGACACACACACACACACACACACATGGTTCCCATAGGTCAGTACGGTTGTTTGTGAGTCATGAGTTTGACTCCCTCGTGGGCCACATATGAATATGAATTGAAGTAACTCGGGAGTGTGCTGCTTTTCTTTGTAAAACATCTGTTTGATGATAGTGTACCAAGAGGGGAGGGGCCAATATACTTAAAATGAGGCCAAGCGGAATCAGAGACACATGACGATGAATGAGGTGGATTTCCAAGGTTCAGCCCTCTAATGCGATGCAGAACGTTGGGCAGAACAACAGATTGCGTGGATCCACCTGCTGCCGCGCAGATCAAGACAAGCAACTGCTAAATAATTGCTCATGTTCAGTAACGAGCTGACTGTTTCCATTACTATCTCCTCCAGGAGCGAGTGTGCACCTCAGTGTCCGTCCTCGGCTGATGTCTGTATACCTTTTTGTGTTCCCCCCGGGTCGGGGGGTCGGGGGGTTCTCATCTAATGGCAAACGAACGCTTGGTGAGATGTGCTTCACGGTGACCTTGAGGCGTGTGTGCGTACGTCGCCGTTTGAATGATGTGTGTTTTTTGTCTTAGAGCCAATTTGTGTCAAAACTGGGGGGGAGGGGGGTGGGGGGGGGGGCTCTTTAGTTTGAGCTTCGGTTTCAAGAAAAGAATGATCATGACAAACAGGAAGTGATAAATTTTATGCCGGCGGGCAGGCGGCAAGTTGAAAAAGAACAAACGGATTTCGCTTGCATGAGCAACGATGCCATCATCAGCTTTTTACAGGAAGAGAACCAAACGCCCGCCAGAGAAACTCAAAACGTCGTCGATGGGGAATCGCAGTCGATCGGTTTCTGTAATGACCGAATAATGCACGCCTTCAAAATGAAAGACAGATTGGGACCTTTACCGGCGACTTTTAATGAGACTCAACGTTTTATTTGGTTCCGACGTCGTCGCTCAACAACCTTGACAGTCAGTAAATTGCACCTCTGAAGTGCCTTTTAGCTCTGTGATTACAAGGCGGCTCAGATGTGAACACAAAACACACAAAACCGTAACACACCAGGATTTCAGAAAATGTTGCAACTGTCCAAACGGTCTTTTAAACTTCTCCAGACTTTTTTTTAACCAAATGAGCAACAAGCAACTGTTTTTAATTCTTTTTCAGCTTCCTGAATCTCCCCTGTAGACTCAAATGAAGACGTAAATGTGATCTCTTCAACATTGAGCGTTGTTTTCATTCTGGCGATGTCATCACAAAATTTGGCCAAAGAAAACAGTTCACTTACATTACTCGCTAAAAGAAATTTAAATTGTGTTTTCTTTTCTTGCTGGCAATTGGTACAGCGTGAAATTAAATCTCGGCTGATGCCTGTCAATTTCCGGTCTTTGACTTTTCATTGCCGTTACTGCGATTACGTTTTTGAGCGTCGAGTAAGAACTCGGCTCGAGCCTGTAGGGAGCGGGATCAGAAGCACATTTAGTCTCTTCTATTGCCTATTGTTTTGAACTTTGAAATGCAATTCAGTGATGGATCTATAAAGATATGCTGCATGACACAGCTGCGGAGCAGGGAGGGAGATGAGTCCACATCCAGACCCCTGCAAATCTCACTTATATTGCATCGAGGAGAAAAAAAACACAGGCCCGGCTACGTCTATAAAGAATTTGCTCCTTAGCCTCGAAAAGAAATCCGGCAAATCTTGTCGGCATCGTTGCAGGCCGACATTCCTCTGAGGCAACTACGGAGGACATAACTGTCTTAGTGGAGGGAACACTAAGGGTGAGAGTGCAACTCCTCGGTTTTAAACTCCTCGGTCTCTGAACGCTCCTCGATCTGAGGAGCTGCCACCAGGCCAAAGTCATTTCAAAGGCGGTGATTGGAGCCAATGTCACGGCAGTTATCTAGTTAATCTCGCGCTGCTTATGGGATGCACAGCGCTGCAGGAACTGAGGGTACGGTGAGCAGAAGATATACCAAAGTATCCTCCATGACAAGGTATTTATTCTAGTGTTCATCCCAAAATGGTATTTTTCATGAATATTCTTTTATTTTTTTGCCAAGGGCATACTATCTTCATGGATGTATTTATTAATTTGTTTCAATTAATTGTGTCACTTTAAATTACTTTCGAAAGTTAAAAAAACACATACAGGTTTAGCAATGGGAGATTTTATTTTCAAAAATAATAAATAAATACAATCCCTCCACGAGATTCAATTACTTAAAATCGACGATTTTGCATTTTGGTACATATGTGCTCCTTATCTATTATTCCTCACAATATTTGCAGAGAGATGACAAAGTGGATGTATAACATTTTAAAAAACACAAATTCTGCTTTAACCCCAAGACGTTAAACAGGAAGTTACAAACCTTGAACGTGTAGCTCAAGAAAAGTACATTTAAATGTTGATTAAATCATAGTGCCCTACAACCATATATAGATTATTTTTTAAAAAGCGTACTCCACTATTATTGCTGCAACAGTAATCCATACGAATGATGCCTGCTCCTCCCAGCTGTTTCCTCTGCACTGATTTAGGGCTATCACAGCGGGAAGGGACACCACAAAGGAAGCGCTGATAAGATAGCTTTGTTTGTATCCCCAGATAAAGCCGGGCCAAGACCAGAGTTGAGACCAGACCGCCGCTCTGGCCCGTGAATCGTTGACAGACATTAAAGCAGGCACTAAAAAAAGCTCCGACTTCGAGAAAAGGGAGAGTGAGGAACAGCACAGGGCCCGACATTATTGACCCGAGGATCAGGGGGAGCAGATAAGACGGCCAGCACAACTTTTATTTATCACGCTAGATTGTTAGAAATGTCACTACACGGCCCTTGATCCTCCATCCTCCTCATAAGCCCCAGAATGCCTTGCTACTTGTTGGGTTGCGGGGTCCTCTTTGCACAATCCGTGTCTCAATAGGAGACAATCAATTCGACCAATAAGGGAGGAGGTTCTGGCCGGCGTACTTCGCCACCATACCCTGAATATCTCTCGCATCCACCTCGGATGGTAAAAAAAAAACGAAGGAGAAAAAGAGGAGAGTCTCGTTGGCCGAGGGCCACTCGGACACCTGAGTTCCCCCGAGGAAGGAGGAGGTCTCACCGAGTGAAACGGGAGAGCTTCATTGCATTACGGCGGGCCTCGAGGGGGAAAGATGGCCGTCGATAAGGCCCGGCTTCCAGACTACAACCGGCAAACAGTAGCTTCATATGATTTCTATCTGATGGGATGGAGGAGGACGGCCACTCGTCGGGATCATCCCTTCATCTCGACGAGGAATAAGTGGGTCCATTTTCAAAGACAAAGAAAAAGAATGCCGCCACGACGTTTCTGTGCAACTGCACACAGTAAAAAAAAAAAAATGCACTCTTTCATTAATGAACGCAGCAATCAGCAGAGGAGCTCAACCAGATGGCTTCCTCCTGCTGCATCTACAGATACACCCTGCTATCACCCCTCGCCCACTCTCATAAGTTAAGATCTGCTAGTATGGCACGCACACACACACACACACACACACACACACACACACACACACACACACACACACACACACACACACACACACACACACGTGCAGAGTAGTATTTGCTCCCATATGTGAGAGAGAGAGAGGGGGGGGGGGAGTTGAGAAAATGAGGGAGGGATCAAATAACTAAGAGAGTACACAACGCGACACACCGGTCACTTCTCTGTGATCGGCCGGAGGAGAGAGAGAGCACCGGGAGTCCTCCTCATGAGAGAGGAGCAGACGAACAGGAGGCGAAGAACTTCTGGGACTCACCCCCCCACCCTGCAACTAAAGAGAGAGAGAGAGAGAGACCTCCCTGGACCGTTACCTCGATGCTGCTTGAAGGTGGAGTCATTTGGGAATAGAGAGAGAGAGAGAGAGAGAGGAAGAGGGGGGGGGGGGATGAGGAGAGAGCAGTGGTGCAACAGAAGAGGACAGATGGATTATCTGACGTGCGCCCGGAGTGACCGGCGTCCCTCTTTAAGTCTCGACCCCTGTTTTTTCTCCTCAGAGTGAAATCTGAAAAATGCTGTGGTGCACACGTGGAGCGAGGCGAAGGTAGAGCGCGTGGTGCAGCTTCTTCTTTCTGTTCTGAGGGATTCCATTGGAACTAAGGAGGGTTTTTTTCACGCATTGGTAAACTTTCTACCTGTATGGTCAAGTTAACTTTATATATTTCTTTTTTTTCTTCCTTTTTTTGTTGTTCTTTTTTTTGTTCCACTTGGACATACAACGGTCACACTGGAGCAGAACATCCTCCACAATCTAGAACCAGTTAGAAAACAGAAGGGAGGAGGAGAAGCAGGTTTGTGACTGGAATACACACAAATAGTCATTTGTGTGTATATATTTTTTAAGTAATCTTTGTTCATGTAGACTGATTTATTTCAAGACTTTAACCTTGAGCAGCGGAGAAAAGAAGCCAGTGGAATACCGGCTCGAGACACGGTGGCTTGCTGAACAGTCGACCCCACAATCCCAAATAGGGACATCTCATTGATACCATCAAGGTGCTTCGTAATCCGGACTCTGCAGGGGGACCATCTGGCCCGGCCTGGACCGCGGAGGGCTCCCCCGCCTGCCCCCCCAGCCTCACCTCGCCCCCAGCAGCATGTCCCAGGCTCCGAGGCTGCCTCTCGTCCTCCACACAGCACACTACCATGATCAGATGGACTGCTGGAGGGAGTGAGGCCGCCTCCGCCTCGTCCTGCTCCGGGGCCGGGCTGGGGGCCCGTTCCAGACCCAGGTCCTCGGCGACGCTGCTACTCCCCCCCACGTCTCTCCTGCCACTCCTGGTGGCGCTGCTGTTTCTGTCCTCCTCCCTGCCCGGCGCGGCATGCCACCAGCACCGCAGAGACAGGCTGAGGCTCGCCGGCCCACGGACTCACAGGGTGCCGCTGAACATTTCTGAGGCCGAGGTCGTCTCCAGGTCCAGGGCCACCGGGGGTCACCTGGGCCGGACCGGGGGGCCGCAGGGTAGGCACGTGCGCAGCTACAACCACCTCCAAGGGGACATGCGGAGGAGGAAGCTGTTCTCCTTCCAGAAGTTTTTCCTGAGGATCGACAAGAACGGAAAGGTCAACGGAACCAAGAGCAAGGATGACCCTCTGAGTAAGTAGCGCTCGCTGTGTGGATGAATGTACACAAATAAACCGGAAAACAAACAAAGGAGTCAGACCTCATAGGCGATCTCTGCTGTAGCTTTAGTTAGATGTGATGCCAACTAAGCCTCATCTGAGCTTTAAAACAACAGTTTCCCCCTTTCAAACGTCCGCGGTAATAACTTCTGTTAATCAGGAGTGTAGCACGTGTGAACTAAGAAAAAGCACCTGTTGATGCTTCAAGTCGGGACATTTCTGTCAAAGTGTCAAAGAAACGGAAGAAAAACCAAAACAAATACCGAAATTAAATACACACAACTCGACGCACAATTGTAATAGAAATACAAATAATTTATGTTCAAGGCTCCGCCGGCCTGGTTTAGCTGAGATGAAGCGATGACCCGATTTGTTTTGTTTTGTTTTAAAGCAGACGTCCCGCCGATATCTCCCCTGTCCAAACACTCACACACAATGATGGTAGCTCTCAGATGGCTTACAAAAAACAAAAAAAGGACCAGGGGCAGATAACCCGGCCATTATCAGACAGTCTTCACAGCCCTGGGTAAACAGCGCTGATAACCAACCACATAGAGAGCAGGGCTTGGAGGTGGGGGGTTGAAGGATATGCTCAGTCTCATTGATGCTTTTACACTCGTTTGGCCTCTCTCTCTCTCTCTCTACGTGTGTGTGCTGATATCAGCCAGCGGGCACTCACATGCTCCAGCGGGTGTGTGTTCACGTACGACAACACATGTGCTCATACACCCCCCACCACCCCCTCCCTCAACACACACACACACACACACACACACACAAATATCTACATCCCTCACAGATTATTTTTTCTCCCCCCTTCCCAACCCCAGTCCGTGTATACGGAACTATTTAATGTTCCTCTTGGAAGTGCTCAAACCACACGTTCAATCACATGTGTGTGTGTGTGGATATGTTTGTTTTGACAAGGTCACGACTGAGGCGACTTTATTTACTGAGTCCATGACATGACTGCCGCCCATACGTTGGTAGCAGAGAAAGATGAAGGTGCCGCCTGGAACCGAAAAAATGGTTCTTCAGAGTGATGCCATATAGAAGAAGTATTCCCGGTTCCACAAAGAACCTTACATACCGAGGTCCTTTCAAGAACCTTTCATGCCGCGGTTCTTTCAAGAACCCATTTCTGAAAAGGTTCTTAAACTTTTACGGAACTTCAAAGAACCGGTGTAGGAGGCATACAAAAAAATGGTTCTTCGAGCCACCATTTCTGAACTTAAAGTTCCCTAAAAGCACAATATGACCAACATGTAGAACCATCCAATAGATAAAATGGTTCTTCAGTGGTTGATGGTTCTTCGTGAAACCACACTCAGCCTTTTAAAGAACCAGTTTTTGTTCCTGTGTGTAGTTTCTTCCTAGTTGTGAAACAAGGAAGTCTGACTCTCGTATTAGTGGCGTGTGAATCTCCCTGAACTTTATGTACGTTTGGCAGACGATTTACTCCTTCTGTCTTTTTTGTTTGACCTCCTGAAACGACTCATTTTTAAGAGCGTGTTGTTGCCTTTTTTCTTTTGGGGGGGGTTGCTGCCGACTGAGCGTTGGGGGAGGGAGTGGGAAAAGGGACTCTCTCTGGAGGCACAAGTTCATGAATGACACTGGCTGAGCATCATTGTGGCCACATCAAAGCCCGCGCGTCTTCAGTATCAATGGTTGGTGCCATCAAAAAGCCGTGTCCCGAGGGGGGGGTCTGAGGACACTGTGTGTGGATTATGTGCCCCCCCACGTATCAGGTTCTCACGGTAAAGGATACTACACAACGGCAGCTTCGGTCTTCAGCTCTGGACCCCCTTGGGGCTGGACATGATCCCAGGGCTGACGTCCTTTGTAGAACCCTCGATGGTCCATTGAAGGGATAAAATATCAAGTTATTATTTTGCGATGAGTGGAGGAGGGCTCGCCTTTCTCTAAAGCCAGAAGTTGCAAGGAAAAGACACATTTTAAAAACTACATATCACTCATCACGTTGCGTCCGAGAGGCGGGACGTGGAGGGTTTTCTTTGGGTCCTTGCCGGTGGCCCCTGCGAGGACCCCGGGCTCACTGTCTGTTAAAGAGCCAGCATCCAAGCCTCCCGCAGATTTTATGGGGATGCCAGCGCAAAACTGTCCCACATGGGCTCTCCTGCCCGCTGGGAGCCTGTGCTGCGGTTACAGAGAGGAAGGTTGCGTAAAAGTCAGCTTAAGTGTATCTGCGTGAACTTTGCAGCTCAGGGTGCAATATCACTAAGTAAGGCAACGGATTAGCGGTGAAAGGGGTTCGAGCGGTTCACCGCAGCTGTGACGGTGCGAGAGGGCGAGCCTTGGCAACGTTGTGTGTGTGTGTGTGTGTGTGTTGGGGAAACCGGGTTGTGCGAGACGCTTCTGGACATGAACCTATCTTTGTGAATGTGTGTTCATCTTCTTTAATCAAAGCAGTGGCCTCTGGAGTGGGGAAAACAACAACAACCAAGCAGATGGTGCTTTTATGGAGGTTTGAGGAGAAGAGATGTATGGCCTCCCTCCGAGGCCATACATCTCAGGGTGGATGTAAATACCGTGCTTGTGTAAATGCACTCAGTGTGTTGTTATTACTACTCTGATTTATGTCACACTTTTTTTCTTCTGCATGGCAATGAATGGGCAACCGATAATGAAAACAAATGATATTTTGAGCAGCTCCTGAACATTCTTGTTTTCCCTTTTATTTTTTGAAAGGAGCATAGTAAGAGTGAGAAACCACCACCTTTTGCTGCTGTAACTGCAAACAGAGGGAAAAGCTTTCCGGCCGAACCCTTACACATTATGTACCCCCGCACCGTGAATAGTCGTCATATCTGAGATCTAACGTTGTAATCTGGGAGCTGGGGGGAGATTTGGCCTTTTCCGATTCGCTGCCAGCTGTGAGCTCATTGCTCGCCACCTGTGGAGCTTTTGCCGCCAGGTTGAGTTTATAGTGCACCCTCACCTGCCACGTTATCAGCCCGCTGCGCGCATGCCCGTGCGTGTGTGTGTGTGTGTGTGTGTGTGTGTGTGAGTGCGTGTGTTCCGGTGTATGTACATACGACCCCCGTCTCGCCCCTGCCTCCGGTGGCTGACTTTGATCAGTGATCATTACAGCCTTACTAATCCTCGCCCCACCCCCGGTCTCACTGTCATGGCTCCTCTGTCCTCCTCTGTTCTCCCGCCTTTCATCCCTCCCATGTTTACAGAGCAGCCAGAGGACCGCCGTGGATAGTTTTACATCCCCGCTCCGTACACCGACATCCGATCCCATAAAAGGAACCAGCAGCCTCTCAGATCTTCAATGGCCGTTGTGTCACACACACACACACACACACAAAAAGACTCCCGCCTTTGGACGCTCCGGACCTCCTCGCCGCCCCGAGGTGCCACCATTTGAACTGGAAAACATGATACGGTAGAGAAACTCAAGGCCGAGGAGGGGAAGCCACTGTGTCTTTAAGAGAAGGGGGGGGGGCACACACCTGCACGCCCTCCGCTGTCCACTCACCTACCTGGCTGTGCGGCCTCAGAGCCCCCCCCACCCACCCCTCGCAGCCACCGGAGTGCGGGTCTGAAAGCAGCAGCAGGGCCCCGCCACACAAACAGTCATCAGACAGAGAAGAGGGGGCGAGGGGGGGGGGGGCTGATCTGATCAAAGGATGTCGTCGACTCTCTGGACTTCACACCCCACGCTGAAGTGTGTGGTGTGTGTGTGTGTGTGTGTGTGTCTCCGTGTGTGTGCTTATCGGGATGAAATAACGACAGCTCGCAGGAAGTGGGGGAGGGGGGGGGGGAGGCAGGATCATGTCATGGGAACAAGGGAGGTTAACTCGACAAGCGGGTTCTGTGGTCAAAGGACACATTAGGAAGTTATATCTCTCTGACCTCTTGATACCGAGGCCACACAAATAACACATCTGTCTGCGGCCCAAGATTTCCCTTGTTAACCGCGGTATAAATTGGCCCCCTCCTGTCTGAGGAGCCCGGATCGCTGGCAGGGCATAAACAATCTTGAGAATCTCCGCTGCAAATCCATCTATTAATTCTCCAGCTAAGCGGCCTGCGCAGCTGGGATCTGTTGCACAGGTGCAAGCCGTAAAGCGGCTTTATAATATCGCCAAAAATGATAAGCATGTATTCACACAACCGCGCGTTCCCACATGTTGCCCGTATTACCCTGGCCTGTGTGTGTCAAATAAAACTGTATGGCTTCGTCCCAGGGTGTTGATTCTTCTATAATCTTAGCATCGATGAGTTTGGGGGAAAAAGGAAAAGAAGAAAAACAACATTCTATCACCTTGCTCTGTCTTCCATTTGTCTGTAAAATAAGAAGTATTTGTTCCCAGTAAGTTCGGCTTTTTCCCCGCTTATTGACGTGACGTGTCTCTTCTGCTGCATCCCGTAGGTATTCTGGAGATCACATCGGTGGACGTGGGAGTGGTGGCCATCAAAGGGCTGAACAGCAACCACTATCTGGCCATCAGCAGGAGGGGAGAGCTGTACGGAGCGGTTAGTATCCGGGTCACGGGGTCAAACGCGATGCTCCAGAGAGAGAGAGATAGAGATAGTGATAGTGTTGAACTCTCCTGTCCTTATCAAAGGAGGCTTTCCTTATCTTTACTCCTCCGGCCCACCGGGGTCGACTTCGAAACATTGCGATGTAGATGGAGGTTTAGGGAATAAGCGAGCTACGCCGTGATGTGCACCATCGAATGACCTGTGATCGCCTTGGAGGGTTATGACTCTGAACCTTTTCCGCTTGCAGAGAGAGTTTGGCGTCGACTGCACCCTGAAGGAGCGGATCGAGGAGAACGGCTACAACACGTACGCGTCGGCCGAGTGGAGGAACAAGAAGCGGCAGATGTTCGTGGGCTTGAACGTCCACGGGAAGCCGCTGAGGGGGAAGAAGACGCGCAGGAAGAACACGGCCACACACTTCCTCCCGATCATGGCGTGAGACTGGAAGAGGAGGAGGAAGAGGAGGAGGAGGAGGAAGAGGACGACGACGACATGCAGCACTGGACACAGACTTTTTGATACTGGAAGAAAGAAATAATAATAAAAAGCTGTATAACAAAAAAGACACTCGCTGAGAAATCTCTCGTTTAGAAATCCGGCACTAACACTGTTCCGTGAGAAAGAAAGAAAGACAACAATATGGCCTCTGCTGCTGGTTGAGACTTAATTCTGGTGGGAGATGATGATATCTGTGTGTTTTCTGTGGCAATATTTATCCTTTATTTTTTCTCCTCGGTTTATTTCTGTGCCAAACAGGTTTTCAACTGGACTAATATGTGTGTGTGTGTGTGTGTGTGTGTGTGTGTGTGTGTGTGTGTGCAGCATGGCCGTCCCGGCTAGCGTATAGATGCAGGAGGCGGTCGGTCACGACAGCAAATTGAACAAACGGCGGACGCGATGCATTTAGAGCAAATGTTTGATACTTAACCACTGCGTTCTGACTGTATTGTGATGATTTATTTATTTTGTGAAATATTTAACTGGAGAGGGGAAACACCTACAAGGCGAGCATCCCGATGCATTCTCTACTTTTTATAGGAAACTCTGTCACGTGGAAATAAAATAAAAAATGTTTCTCTGCTCTGCGACGCAGTCGTCTCACTTCCTCAAAATATATGACACAACAACCTGACTGTGGGGAAAGTTTTCTCATAAGAAGTCAGAAAAGCCAGAAAATGTTCCGGTTCACGGTGAGTCTTATCTCTGGCAGCGAGCAACGAGCCCGATATTCCATGTGGCAACCATCGCGCTAATGATTAGTTCCCAAACACGCAGACCCACCACAACTAAATGGGAGGGAGGCGACTTCCGTTAGTGTGCCCAGTAGATGCTGACACCATTTTCATAATGTCGTGGCGGTCAATTACTGCAGAGCAGCAGCGACGAAAGGTGCTGATAGCGCGAGCAAACCCAGTCATGTTGGTCTGCACCACTACCTCAAACAGGCTCCCGGAGGGCCTTTTAACCCTCCTGTTACCTTTACATTTACTAACATATTTTACCCTCGGGGTCAATTTGACCCCAGCAATTAAAACCTCCAGAAAATTATTAGAATTAATATTGTTTCCCAAGTTTAAGTGTGAGGTACTTTGTGTTTGTTTGTTGACTACCTAAATAGCCCTTCAAATATATAAAAAAGTTGATATTTCTTATATGTTTGACAGTGAAAAACAGCCTGGGGTCAAATTGACCCCAAGGAACACCGACATTAAACATTGAATGGGGTCAAATTGACCCGAAAGGTAACAGGAGGGTTAAAGGTGTGTGTGTGTGTGTGTGTGTGTGTAGGCATAAAATGTGAATGAGAGATATGACCTGTGTCTGACCACCCACTTCCCTCAGTAATCATCGGCAAACACACTAATCAATGACAGCTGCCTCGATGCCAGATCAAAAGGGACGCGGGGAGAACATTAACACCACAGGCTTCCTTCCGGGCTTCCCCCCCTCCCTCCCTCCCTCCCCTCTTTCTCTCTCCTGAGTGTGGCGTCACACAGAAGAAGGCGCGTGGATAAACAAAAAGGTCGGCGGTTGGCGTCCAGCAGTTTGACCTCAGATTGGTCCGCGGACAAAAAAGAAGAGAAGAAGAATAAAGCGCCCCTCCGTGACGTGTCCGGGCTTTTTATAGGCGGCGGTGTCCTTCAATGGCCGCTCAAGGGGCCGCAGCGACCAATGATTAACGCGTAGGAATGCCGTCGGTGCACAGTGTCATGAGGATGAACCTTACCTGGACTGAAACGATGTTTCTGTAGTTGAAAAAAATACTTAATTTGGCCATAAACGTACAGTAGCATTGCATGTGCCTTGATTTGTTTACAAAAGGTCACGTGACAAGTATGCACACCTAACACCAGTCACATGTCACCTTGTGCATTTGTGAATGTTTGAACCCTCTTTCCAGATACTGGCATGGGGAGCAGCAATAACACACAATAGGGGCAGTAATCAGTCTATCAGAGTGGGTCTCTGCATTTCTGGCAACAGGAATTCTCCGTGGCATAATTTGAGCCAGCTTTGGGAAGCAAGTGGAAAATGACTGGAGGCTGAAACAACTAATGAATACTTAGACCGAGAGGTCTGGTGCAACACATGTTTGTAGTGGGCAGCTACTGAGAGAGGCACTTCTAAAGGGGTTGCACAGGTCCACAATCTTAAGTATCATATTTTAAAACAGGATTAGGTATTTTAACCTCTCATGTTGCGCTGCACTGCCAAAACTTACAGAGCAAAAGAAAATTGCAGACACTCAAGTAATGTTGCCGACATATATTTATTTCTGGAAATCCTATTCAGGAGTTCCATAAAATCAAACAATTCCGCGTTATTTTTGGAGGGCAAACCAAGTTAAACTAAAATGTAAATCAAGAGATTTATAATTTCTCCACCAGTGAGGTAAAACAACAACAACAACAACAGGTTAGATCATGTAGCCGATTAAATGTTTCAAAATATCTTGAACGAGCAATATAATGTGATCAAATTTGATTTACAGATCCCCCCCCCCCCCCCCGCAGGTTATAATGAATGATTGTCATCAGGGAGGAAATCTTTATGAAAATACCGAAATTAGTATTCAATTGTATATGCTTCTTTATACTTCCACAACAATTTTATAATTTTCATTGTCCGGCCTTTGGATTTAAATAATCTTGTAAAAAACTATTTCCTCGAGCAACTACACCAGTATGATGCCTTTACATACATGGAAGTTATACTAAATATAATGATACAACATTATTGGTTTTTTTCTATTCATGATAAGTGCTTTAACAATTCACGTTCTTTCTCTAATACTTCTGTACTTTTAGGGGCAGTACGAAAACGATTAGGGTGGAGAAAATTAAAAATACATAATAATAATTCAATTTTAAGAGCAAAACTATGTTATTGTTGTTTTTAATTGGACACTTATTTCTCTCAAGGGAGGAATTGATCTGGGATAACAAATTTAAAAACCCTCATCAGATTAAACAGTAATTTCTGTAAAATACTCGAATAAAGTTCTGAATGGAGGACTTTTACGTATAAAGTAATATGTATGCAAATTCTCATTGTGGTATTTAAGGCATGTTTCTTGCCACCACTGACGACACACTGCTGTACTTCCAGTCTGCACCGTTTGTATCGTAGGTTCCACTCCACGCCACTAGAGGGAGTCCGTTCTATTTTGGTATCACACACTGCCATAGATAACCAGCCACTGCGAGTTTGTTGTGAAAGGAAGTGGACAAAAAAAAGTTGTGTATACTCGCTGATAGAGGAAAAAAAAGAAAGCCATCATGAAAGAGAGATAGGTCGTGCTTTGTTGTGATAAAACACAAGCAACGGCTGCTGTGCAAAAACAAAAAGCAGCGAACGCCATTTCTGCATCGTTTTTTCTTCTTCTTCTTCTTCTTCTTCTAATGCTGCTTTGAGCGCGAGACGAGCAGTTATGGATGAGACTTTCGACCGAGCTCCCGGAGCGGGGAGAACCAGAAATGTCCTCGCGGACCCCGGGCTCACTGGGGAAGGCGGGGACACCAAAGCCGCGCTTTTCAACCAAAGGGAACCGTTGAGGCAGCCGAAGACCTCCCCGCCTTTCGCCGAGAACAACATCAGCGCCGCCGACTCCTTCGCTGGTGGAGGTAGGGAGCGGCTAGCGAACGACGAGCGAGCTAACGGCGAAGTCGCGAGCTCAGATTCGATTTCGTTTAACGTTGAAACGTCAACTCGCAGACAGCAGCTGTGTTGGGCTGAATTGAACAGTGGAGACACGAGTCCTCCCGACGGGCCTGCTCGTTTAACCTCGTCCTAAATGACGTAACGGCAATTAACGAGCTAGCTAGCTTTCAAATGCAGTTAATACTAGCTAGCCGTTGTTTTTTGGCGTTGCGCCATGGCACCTGTCGGGGTTGTTGTCTCGTGGGCTAAATAAAGCTCCCGCTCAGATGTCCCACAGCTGAGTAGTGCGTTACGTGCGTCACTCAGAGGTGTCTTACCCCGGCGAGCTAAAACTAATATCCAACCTAACTAACGGTGTATGTTGAGTGTGCGACGCCGAGCAAAAGGCAGAATAATCGGTTTCACTTCTGTTAAAGTGGCGCTAAAAAAACGTGTGACGGGAAGTAGACGGTACAGTCATACCGCATTCTGATGGTTTGACAAGCGGAGGCCCTGTTGTGATCTTTTTTGTAAAGGACTGTGTGTCTGTATGGTTTTGGGTCAAAACCACGTGATCACATCGGCAGGTCAGAAATGCACAACCTGTTTGTTCACCTGTATACGTCTAGTATTAAGCAATGTTTTGTTATCTTCCATAACACCTGATGACTCTACAGTTCATAGCCTGCAGGATCCAGTGCGGAGTTCTGGAATAACAGCCAATCCCAGCACAGGTGTCACACTAGGATCACGGGCAACTATGTACTGTGTGTTGTTCTGTAACATCAGTTTCTCCCATGTGAATTGTTGTGCTTTGTTGTGTGCACAGCAGGACAGTGCTGCGTCGTATGTTGTTCTCTTTGCCGTGGCTAACGACATCTTTGAATCAAACTGTGATGAATAGTGTGACACACGACAGAGACTGACAACACCTTTCTTCTTTGTTTTAGATTTTAAAAAACAGAGCAAACCCCAACAAAGTGCACATGCCAACAGTACGCCCGCCCCCCGAGGTTTTAACGAAGTGGATTCCGTGGTCAAGTCGTCGAAGCTTTCGGCCAGTGCTCCGGAGTTTGTCCCCTCCACAGTGAACTCGTACGAAGTAAGAATAATTCAAAGAAGCGATTTGTAAATGACGTTGCATTGTGATGGTTTTCTTTTCAGCGGAGAAGTTAGGAACTTTCTCAGTTGCGCATCTCATTGAATTTTAATATGATTTTAAATGATAAATGTTCTTCTATTAGAAAGACAAAGTGACTGGATTTTCTATGCCGTTATTCATGTATATATTTATTGTGATTTGCTTTCTGTTTCTTCTTTTTTTGTAGGACCCCTCTTTTTATGACGACAACGAAGGCTATTACGATGAACCGACCTTGGCTGAAACGGTCGCAGACTTCCTCGCCCACCTAAGCTCCTCCCCCGGGACCTTTGAGTCGGATGTGGAAGACATAACTGGCATGCTCAACTCCTGGGTCACCACTGAAGAACTGTTGAATGAGCTGGTGGAACTGATCTACACACAGGTTAGGGTTGAGTCCTTCTTTAGGTTTTTGAGTGATTTTAAAAAGAAAGAAAAACACACGACATGAACATAAAAAAAAATATTACATTTTTTCTGACAAAAACCCAACTTTTCATTGCAGTCTACTGCCATTCCTAACTTCGCTTACACTGGTGCCAGGCTGTGTAACTACCTGTCCCATCATCTCCATGTCAGCCCGCCGGGTGACAACTTTCGTCAGCTGCTCCTGAAAAGGTAATTTATTCCTGTCTCGTTGGATTTAATGGTTTCCATCAGGGGTTTGACATCTTTTCTTTAAATCCGATTTTTTGCAAATGGTTAAAAAAAGTGGTAGAAGCAATATCACACGAGCAGCAGAGACGAATGGTTTGCGTCACAAACTGGTCAACACGCAAAGCGGCGTGAACCAATGCTCCGGTCAAAGTTCCATTAAAGAGGAAGACTGTTTTTTCGTCGTAGATGTCAAACACAGTTCGAACAGAGGGACGCAGCAGTTGGAGGAGACGCGGAGACTCAGAAGAAGTTCCACTCCTTCGCGCTCTTTCTCGGGGAGCTCTACCTTAACCTGGAGGTAAGAGGTTCTCTTGGACCGTTGTGAAAATGCATTAATTTAAACAATTTGTTAGATGGGCAGTTATGGCGTCTGTAATGTGAATTCCTTCATTCACATGTCCATCTGCAATTTCCCCTCGTGGTCCCAGTAATATTCGTTCCTAAAGTGTCGGGAAGTCGCATAAAATGGTTATGCTGCATTTGAGTCGATGCTTGACGGCTGTAAGAGCCCCCAGAAGACGTCATTGAGGACTTTTCCAGTGTCTATTCATTTTGAAAGAGCAACTTGAATCGAGGGAAACTTCATCACTCCAACGCCTCATCGCTCATTCAGTTAGGGCGAGACGTTGGTGTTTATAGAGCTGCCGATAACCTGTAAACGCTTACATTTTTTTCACCTCGTCACAAATGTTTGTTTCTGGGGCGTCCTTCTTGAATTGCAGCCTATGTTTTGGATGTCTGGTGCAACACCAGGACACTAACTTTTCATATCATTCTAATTTTCTTTTTAGGTAAAGAGCGCGAAAGGCCCTCCAAACCGAGCCGCCATCCTCCTCGGTGCTCTGAAAGACCTGATGAACAGTCTGTTCTCCAAGCCCGTGGACGCAAATCTCATCTGCGCCGTCAAACTGCTGAAGGTTTGGAATGTCGATTGGATCATTTTACAGACTCGCGTGGAGGATTTGCATCAGGCCGGCAATGAGGATGTGTTTTTTTACATTTTGTATTCCCAGCTGACGGGCTCTATCCTGGACGACGCGTGGAAAGAGAGCGGAAAGCCGCACATGGAGGAACTGATCCGAAGAATAGAAACTATTCTCCTGGACGCCACCTGCAGCCGGTGTGTAAACCAGCGTGTGCTCTTTTGTGTGCAGCTGCAATGTTAGGCTAAAGATTTTAGATTTAAAAAAGTACAACGTTTGAAACATACTTTTAGATATTTTTAGAGTTTCAGCTTTTGACTGAATGTGTATCTTAATCTTTAAACTTCTTGCTATGCGTGTTCTTCCGTCACCAGAGATGTCCGACAGATGCTTCTGAAGCTGGTGGAGTTGAGATCGAGCGACTGGGGCCGAGTCCGCGCCGCTTCAGCGGCCAGCAACGCCACGCCAGACAACGACCCCAACTACTTCATGGTGAGCGTCGATTGCACCGCCATTTTACGCCCCCCCGATGTTTCTTTCTTTCTTCATGGAATTTGTTTTCCCCTCCTCCAGAATGAGCCCACGTTCTACACAGAAGACGGGACTCCTTTCACAGCAGCAGACCCCGGTGAGTTCAATGTCTCGCCGGGTCATCGGGTCATTCTGGCATTGGGTAAAGAATCCCCACCAGGTTAATGTGACGGAGTTCACAAACACGCATGAAAAGCTAGGAGACCAAAATATACTCCGTTGTTCTTCTTCCCACGATAGCATATGGTAACTGTGTTAGTCATACCTGCAAACTGGTCACCTTTCGGTGAAATTTGCCGATTTTAAATCAAAATAGGTCATCCACGTGAATAGTGGAGATCCGAATAGTTTTTGTTTTGGGGTAGGGGGGTGGGGATTGGACGGCCGGCGTTTATGAGATTGGAGTGAGACAAGGAGAACATGCGATGTGGTGATCTTCGGAAATTAAACATCTTTGATGGGACACGTCGAAGGAACAGGCTCCTGGAACAGAGTCATGGAACAGGCTCAAAGCTCAGCAGAGCACACAAGTAAAAAAAAAAAAAGGAAGTTGGTTCATCACTGACTTTAACCATATTATATATAATGATAATGTTAAGTTGTTATTACTATTATTAGGGCCCGATCACTGAATCATTCAGAGGACCTTTTTTTCTTAAAATGTTTGTTATTATTATTTAGATTTGCGGTCAGAACAATCAATAGACCGTAGTTATAAAAGCTTTGAGGTGTCATCAAACAACGTGGATGTGGTGTGGAGACGACAACAAAAAAGCCACCTGCCCCCCCCATTGTCACCTTTTTCACCCCTCATGAGTTTGCAGGTATGGTTAGTACAAGTAACTATATGAAATAATTAATCAATTTTTATCAATTTAACTCATCTGTTCGCCTTTTTGTATGAATGGACGATGAGCGGTTGCTGCGACTCGACCGCTCGGTTGTTTTATGATGCATTATTGGTGCTGATGGTATAAATAGATTCTGCAACATGAAGCGGTAGGCAGACAACTTCATATTTATATAACAGATGGTTGGTCAGTCAGGGAAAACGCATTGTTATTTTTATTATTCTCTTAATTGCACAACTATTTATTTTAAACACAAGTAAAGGATTCTGGGAAGGAAATGTCACGTTTACTCTTGACATTTTCATCGTTATAATTTCAGACACATATAATTGGCATCTAGGCACGACGCCTTCCGTTCCCTCTTCTTCTCACACATTGACTAAGTTGTTTGTAGTTTGTCAGAAGAAGCAGTCCTCTCCTTTAAATGGCAAAAAGAAAGTCAATGTTTTCGCTTTTTTTCTTTTCTTCGTGCTTTAATGACAGACTTTTTTTCTGCTTTTTTTTTTTTTTACAGATTATGCTGAGAAATACCAGGAGATCCTGGACCGGCAGGATTATTTCCACGATCGGGATGGAGAAAATGGAAACGAAGATGACATGTAAGTTCATACAATGCTGGTTGACGCCACGCCGATGGGCCTTTCTTTAGGTCACAGCCACCGACTTTACTTAAACATCTGAAGCTATAGAGCGTATTCTCTCACGTGACCACAACAACCTTTGTTGGGGTCATGTTGGGGTCCATGCACGGCATTGTTTTGCTTTATTTTATGCCGCTCTTCTTTAGAAATGACCATCATATCCTGAAGGAGACACAATTTCAGTTCAAAACGGTGTGCCTTGTGATTATGGTACTGTGCCTCATTGTTGGATGTGGGACTAATGATTCAGAATATGTGTTTATCAGCTCAACAAGACAGGCTATGACTTCAACTTGTCATGCATCTACTTCGGCTTCACTCGGCGTCTGAGCGTTAGGACTGTTCTCATGTGTTTCTGTTGATACATCGGGTTGTGGGCACGTTTCCATTGACACTCGTCAATAATCTCTTTTTGCTTTTTTCGCCGAGCGAAAATCAATGTCTTTCACTTGCGCAAAAGGAACTGTGGATGGAAACTTGGGAGGAAGCCATGAACATGGCAACTCCGTCGGGCGATGTCTGCCTTTACTCTGTGATTCATTTCAAGGTAAAATAAAACACTGGCTCCATGGGAACAGCACTCAGCACGGCCAGCCAAACAGTCACTGCTGGTCCTGAAGGAGCTGGAAGCGGCTTCATCAGACACTCGTCCTGGAGGCGGAGCTGTGCGACTACGGATCATATATGAACCCAGACACGGGGTGCTTGATGTTCCCACATTTGTGGTATTTCCACAGCAAGTATAACGCAGAAATAGTTGTTAAAGCTTTACTTTTAATATGATGATTTAATTTAATTACTATTGCCTCCCATCGGGGTCTGTGGGGAAACTGGGGGGTACCGCCTCTCCGTGGGATGCCCATCCTGAGCTGTCCCATCCGCTCCGCTTATGGTCATGATGACCGGCGACCTGCTATACCACTCATAGCACCAATAGTTTACAGGTAGCTTCGCAGTTTTTTTTATATTAGCTCTTTTATATTGTACACGTATATATCATGTTGTATCACATTTTGCAGTCCCAAACAAAAGTAAATGACTGCACCAAAAGCCCCCCCCCCCAAAAAAAACCCCAAAAAGAAGAAGACCGACCAGACATGGCGAGGGCGAAACGGCGCGCTCAATCCTGCTACTTCACCCTAGTCGGGTCGGTGGGGCGCCAGTTCAGTGTTCGCTAGCAGTTCTAGTCTTTCATTCCGATCATGTATGATCAAATGAATCCAAAAATACGGATTGCTGCCGTTTCGTTCTGCCGCCTGTCCGCGCCGCCAAAAAAAAAAAAACCTACGTCACCCTCCTCCTTTATAACCTTTGTGAATACGTGACAAATAATAATAATAATAATATTATAATACAGGACACATGATCCCCCAACCAATACAAGTGTATGTAGGCTGCATCTATGCAGACTGGGTATTTACGACTGAAGTAAAAATTAAAAACCTAAAAAACCTGAGGGGGGGGTAAAGGAAAAACTACATAGTGGGGCTTTAATGTCCCATGGTCGATAGTGGAAATGAAAACTGTTTAACAGGAATGTGACCGGGCTATGTGCTGGTAACTAGGGGTAACTAGCGAATTAACCACAAAGTGTTGAGCGGGTAAAATCAGGTAAAACAGCGTTGCGAATATTCAATTCCAACCGCTGAAATCTTTCTTTGGTAATGCAGAAGAACATGAGGTTGCTGGGCTCTCGCATAATCAAACAGCGGACACGATAGCCAGGTCAACTTCTTCTGACATTTAATAAGTGGACCCCAAGATGGCGCGATTGAGATTCTGACGTCACGTGAATACGCTCTCTAATCAGAATTATTTGAATCGGCCACAAACAAATCGTTAGGAAATAATTTATAATAACACGTGACTTATGTGCTTTGATTTTTTATCTTTCGTATATTTTACATTTGTATTTAGGCAAACAAGAGCCAACAAAGTACAACATAGTATGGGGATGCTTGTGAAGTGTTATTTGCTTATAGTGCACCATAAAGATTATTATTATTATTATTGTCTGTTATCAGTCATTCTGCAGGTGACTCTTCCCTACGTTATGGTTTTGTACACCTGGCAAAGTCCAACCCGTGCCCCCTGTGCCCGGGCATCTCCGGTCACGTGTCTGCATAGCGGCTTCACCTACGGGCCCCCGCGCTCAGTGAATGCGCTTTGAGCGGCCCACAATGCAACAGGGTCAGCCATTGCTTCAGATTCAGTTTAGTCAGCAGCTGGGTGTGAAAGAGGCCTTAGCTTGCACATGTCTCTCTCTCTCATTCATTCACACTATCTCTCTCCCTCTCTTGTCACATTCGTCTAAAAGGTCTAAAATAAAAAGTAACGTGACCCCCGTCGCTCTGCTGCGTTCACAGATACGACTCCGAAGACGAGATGGAGCCCGAGATGGAAGAAGCCTTTGAGACTTTTTGTTTAGAAACTGAGAGGAAATGGCAGCAATGACGCGGCGAGTGAGACTCTGCAAGAGCCGACGGGCGCATACTGTACCCCGCCCCCACACAACTTGCTGGAATGTTGAAAAAACGCAAAGGAAAGTAGCATCCGATAGGTTCAAGCTTTCATTTTACTGCAAGCAAAAGCGTTTTTAAACGGTAAGAGATGTTTATAGTTGCACTTCTGAGGCGGTTTTCTCAGTCGGCGTCCACTTAGCGGACGGGGACAATCAACGGGGTTGAATTGTTCAAATATTCAAGATATTAAGATGTTTTCTTTTTTTGGGACATGACTGTTCTCTTTGTTTTAAAAAAACGTAATTCCTTTACGCCTAAACTAAAATGCCAGGAGAGAAATAGTGTGCTGTGATTTTTTTTCCCCTCTTTTTTTCTGAAAGGCAGATTCATCATATGTGTGCATAATTTGTGAAATACTAATTATTGCCCGATGCATAGAGTACAGGCCCCGACTCATCGTCAGACATGCATCGTCTTCATGTGAAACGCACTGGAGAGGGGCGGTTGCTTTACGCCATACATACAGCCTTCATCCTCAGGTCATAGTGTCTTGTCAGATTTCCAATATTTCACATATTGCAGGCTATTCGCTTGTTAACCCGGCTGCGGTTCTTTTAAGTGTTCAGCAACTCTGCGAGAAGCTGCACGGTTTGGAAAATTATTTCAAAATATATACTTGGATTTAGTCAGAAACTGGGAAGTGAATATGAACAAAACCTTTCGTTAAAAAAAAATATACAAACACCTTTTATGGGGCTTAAGTCAACAATTTCAAAAGTATTCAATAAAATGTCCACAATCCCGAGAGTCGGCGCGGTCATTGAGGCGTGACGGAGTCAGTCGTCTCGAGACTGAAGGACTGTTCACCAGCAATCCGTGAAGCCACTACAAAGGGATGTTGTTACATAGTTTGTACATATTATTTATGGTATTGTTTGCCTGCAATAAATTCTTTATAATGTGAGTTGTTTTTTTTGTTCCCGCTTTGTCTTCGAGTCTTACAAGAGATGCAAGTCCGTCCTGAAGTGTGAGCGCCGCAGGTTTCATTCTCAGGCAGTTACGCTGAGTGACCAGTTTATTAGGTACACCAAAGCCACTTAATACATTATAATTATAATACTAACTTGTTAAGCTTCTAATGGTCTTCTTTCCTGCCGGTCATTTTTGATAACATGGATCTTGTTTGGATCATTGTGTTGATAGTTCATTCTAGGAGAATTATACAAAAATGACAAATGTAGATACATTTCTTTTTAAATATATGAATACATGTTTTTATATTTAGTTTTTTACTGAATGCCAGCCTTTTAGATTGAGTGAATCAACAAGTGTTTAAATTAGATTTAGATTTTCAACAACTCTTGTAACACAAAATTGCATATTATTTGTACGCCTTTGCCACCACCTAGTGGCCAAGTTGAGTAACAACAAATATGTGTTCAATATTTTAACATTAACATCACATTATTTTACAGGGGAGCTTTCGAATTTAGTAAACAGATGGCCAAGTAAATAAATTCAATTAAATAATTAATATTAAATTATAGAAATTGTATTATGTATTTTCAACATCTAAATAACTGACTTTAAATCGAGCATTTACTTTCCCATTGTTATTTTGCTAATTGATTAAAGGAGTAACTTGCATCATGCGGGTCAGTTGCACCGCAAGAGAACGAGATGGTCGCGGTCCAAACATTCAAGATGACGACCGGCTTACCTCCTAGCCCCTCCCCTTTAGGCCCCTTTTACATAGGAATAAAGGATGCATTGTAATGTGTCTCATCAGTAAGAGAGAAACATAAGAACAGCCCTAGGTTTCTCTTTAGCGCTGGAGCCAGGCTGCCAGAGTCACAGCTCTGTGGAGCCGAGTATTCCTATAGACCTCAGTGGTAATGACTTCATGAACTTCTTTAATTAAAATTGTTTAACTATTAGAGGCGAGATTAATAATCTCTTGCCCTTAACCAGTGCCAATCTGTCCTCAAGTGGAATGGCCTTGGAAACCGCTGTATGCCCTGGTGTATATTTGGATGGCTTTTCTCCCATCAACCGTGACCAATTATCGTCAACGGTTTCTACTTCTAGGTGGTGGGTGGCCCTGCAACCTGCAGGTTGTGGGTGCAGGTCCGTGGGTCCCCCATTCTCCCATTAGAAGCAAAGTGTTGAAGGCACTGAACTGAACCCACCCCCTTTGCGCTTTCACCGCCGCCGCCTGCTCCCTTATAAATAAAGGATGGGTTAAATGCAGAGAACTAATTTCCCCTTGGGGATTAATAAAAGTGTATATTCTTATTCTTATTCTTACTTCGAACACGTCTACCTGGCTCTTGGAGCCCATCCCGACGAGGCTACTTAAAGACGTTTTGCCTTTAATTGGCAGCTCTCTATTAGATATAATCAATGTGTCTTTGTTAACAGGCCACGTACCACATTCCTTCAAAGTAGCTGTCATTAAACCGCTCCTGAAGAAGCCCACTCTGGATCCAGAGGTGTTGGCTAACTACAGACCGATCTCTAACCTCCCCTTCCTCTCCAAGATCCTTGAGAAAGTGGTCGCAAATCAGCTGTGTGACTTTCTACATCATAATAGTTTATCTGAGGAGTTTCAGTCAGGATTTAGAAAACACCACAGCACCGAGACGGCACTGGTGAAAATTACAAATGACCTCTTAATGGCAGCAGATAAAGGACTCATCTCTCTACTGGTCTTGTTAGACTTGAGACACATCTTGTCTCAAAAAGATGCAGAACAATTGGTCCACGCGTTTGTTACTTCGAGACTGGATTACTGCAACTCCTTATTATCAGGCTGCTCTAATAAGTCTCTTAGGTCCCTCCAGTTGATCCAGAATGCTGCAGCTCGTGTTCTCACTAAAACTAAGAAAAGAGATCACATCACTCCTGCACTAGCTGCTCTGCACTGGCTCACTGTAAACATTTAAAATTCTTCTCTTAACCTACAAAGCCTTGATTGGTGATGCTCCATCATATCTTAAGGAGCTTGTAGTACCATATTGCCCCACTAGAGAGCTGCGCTCACTAAATGCGGGACTACTTGTAGTTCCTAGAGTCTTAAAAAGTAGCATGGGAGCCAGAGCCTTCAGTTATCAAGCTCCTCCTCTTTTATGGAACCAGCTTCACCTTCAGTCCGGGAGGCAGACACAGTCACCTCGTTTAAGAGTCTTAAGACTTTCCTCTTTAATAGTCTTATAGTGAGGGATGAATCAGGGTCATCTGGTCCAGTCCCTAGATATGCTGCTATAGGCTTATAGGCCGCTGGGGGACGTTTAGGATACACTGAGCACCTCTCTCCTCTTCTCTCCCTCCTTATGGATGAATGTTCATCTCTCCATCACACATTACTAACTCTACCTCCTCCCCGGAGTCTTTGTGACTTCACGTCCCATAGGGTCCATTTGACCTGGCTGGGTCTGAAGCTGGTCCTGACTCCTTGCCCCTGCTTCGTGCATCCAGCACTCTGGCCTCGACCTGGCCTCCTTCCCCATGGCCTTTCTCTGTGCCTCCTGCCTCAAAGGCCGACCTCATTGGTTTGGCCTCTTTCGCCTCATGCCTGCATGGCCCTGCTGATGCCCCCCCCCCCCCCACATCCACTACTACATCCACTCTGTCATATTCATTGAATGTGTTGTAACTCTGTAATGATTCCTTCTGGTCACATGACATCTATTGTTCTGTCCATCCTGGAGAGAGATCCTCCTCTGTTGCTCTCCTGAAGGTTTCTTCCCTTTTTTCCCCATGACATTTTTTTTAAATTTGGGGGGGGGATTATTTCCTGGTAAATTGGTAGGTATGTTGTCTGTGTTTCCTTCATGTCTTCCAGAAGTAAAGTCCACTGAGGCGCTCCCTGATTTAAAAAAACAACAACACAACGACGCTCGGGATGTTTTTGTATGTGTAATGCATCGCCTTGCTCCCATATTTGTGAGCTTCTCTTGAGGATTGTGGGTAAAACTGCACATGGAAATCTCACACATTATGTGGGGGAGTGAAGGGGTTCAGTGGGTCATGTGACAGGACAGTAGCCTCACCCAGCTGTCACGTTACCACCGTGTCTGGGTGCAGTCATTGACTCGTGAGCCCACTCTGAGCCCACTGGTCTGGCTCACAAAGCGACTGGGAAAACCAGGGCCTTAGTTTCCCATTGTCAGCAGATGGGTGTGAGAGAGGGATTAGCTCCTGCTGCAGTCCACTCACCTCTCTCTCTCTCGCTCTATTTTTCTCTCTGTGTGTGTTTCTGGAACGGCACCGTCCCTGCATACATAAAAAACGTATTTAAATTGTTTTTTTACAATTAGATTAATAAATAAATACAATACAAAATAAATAATAATGTCAGTAAAAAAATCTGAATAAATAAAATAAACAAAATAAACAAAATAAATAAAATTAATTAAATTAATTAAATTAATTAAATTAATTAAATTAATTAAATTAAATCATGATATACATACACTACCGTTCAAAAGTTTGGGGTCACTTAGAAATGTATTTATTTTTCAAAGAAAAGCACTGTTTTTTCAATAAAGATAACATTAATCAAAAATACACTCTATACATTGTTAATGTGGTAAATTAATATTCAAGGTGGAAGTGTCTGGTTTCTAATGAAATATCTCCATAGGTGTATAGAGGCCCATTTACAGCAACTATCACTCCAGTGTTCTAATGGTACATTGTGTTTGCTAATCGCCTTAGAAGACTAATGTCTGATTAGAAAACCCTTGTGCAATTATGCTAGCACAGCTGAAAACAGTTATTCAATTCAATTCAGTTTATTTGTATAGCCCAATTTCACAAATTACAAATTTGTCTCGGAGTGCTTTACAATCTGTACACATAGACATCCCTGCCCCAAAACCTCACATCGGACCAGGAAAAACTCCCAAATAACCCTTCAGGGGGAAAAAAAGGGAAGAAACCTGGAGGAGAGCAACAGAGGAGGATCCCTCTCCAGGATGGACAGATGCAATAGATGTAATGTGTACAGAAGGACATATTTAGAGTTAAAATACATTCAATGAATATGACAGAGTGTATGAATAGTTCATAGTAGGCATATTCCACGATGGAGACCTCCACGATCCATCAGGCAGATGGCGGTGGGGAGGAGGAGTGGGCGGAGTCTCAACAGTAGGCGGAGTCTCAACAGGACAGTGGCGTAGTCAGGAGCAGGAATTCCACGAGCCAGACCTCAATGATCCATCAGGCAGATAGGATCTATGTCGTCTCATAGGGTCCGATGACCCCATGAGACGTGAAGTCAAAAGGACTCCGGGGAGAAAGCAGAGTTAGTAACGTGTGATTGGGAGATGAAAATTCATCCTTAAGGAGAGAAAAAAGAGGAGATAGGTACTCAGTGCATCCTAAACGTCCCCCGGCAGCTATAAGCCTATAGCAGCATATCAAGGGGCTGGACCAGGTGAACCTGATTCAGCCCTAACTATAAGCTCTGTCAAAGAGGAAGGTCTTAAGTCTACTCTTAAACGAGGTGACTGTGTCTGCCTCCCGGACTGAAATTGGAAGCTGGTTCCATAGAAGAGGAGCTTGATAACTAAAGGCTCTGGCTCCCATTCTACTTTTTAAGACTAGGAACTACAAGTAGTCCCGCATTTAGTGAGCGTAGCTCTCTAGTGGGGCAATATGGTACTACAAGCTCCTTAAGATATGATGGTGCATCACCAATCAAGGCTTTGTACGTTAAGAGAAGAATTCTAAAAGTGATTCTTGATTTTACTGGGAGCCAGTGCAGAGCAGCTAGTGCAGGAGTGATGTGATCTCTTTTCTTAGTTTTAGTGAGAACACGAGCTGCAGCATTCTGGATCAACTGGAGGGACCTAAGAGACTTATTAGAGCAGCCTGATAATAAGGAGTTGCAGTAATCCAGTCTCAAGTAACGAACGTGAACCAATTTTTCTGCATCTTTTGAGACAAGATGTGCCTGATTTTGAAATATTACGTAGATGAAAGAATGCAGTCCTTGAGATTTGCTTTACGTGGGAGTTAAAGGACAAGTCCCGATCAAAGATAACGCCAAGATTCTTTACAGTGGTGTTGGATGCCAGGGCAATGCCGTCTACAGAATCCACATCACCAGATAATTGATCTCTGAGGTGCTCAGGGCCGATTAAAATTACTTGGTTTTGTCTGAGTTTAACATCAAGAAATTGCAGGTCATCCATGTTTTATGTCTTTAAGACATGCTTGAATTTTACCGAGTTGGTTGCTCTCCTCTGGTTTTATCGATAAATATAGTTGAGTATCATCTGCATAACAATGAAAGTTTATGGAGTGTTTCCTGATAATATTGCCCAAAGGAAGCATGTATAAGGTAAATAAAATTGGTCCAAGCACAGAACCTTGTGGAACTCCGTGATTAACGTTAGTGGTTATCGGCGTCATCGTTTACAAATACAAACTGAGATCGATCTGATAAATAGGATTTAAACCAAATTAGTGCCGTGCCTGAAATGCCAATCGACTGCTCCAGTCTCTGTAACAGGATGTCATGGTCAATGGTGTCGAATGCAGCACTAAGGTCTAACAAGACCAGGACAGAGAGGAGTCCTTTATCTGCTGCCATTAAGAGGTCATTTGTAATTTTCACCAGTGCTGTCTCGGTGCTGTGGTGTTTTCTAAATCCTGATTGAAATTTCTCAAATAAACTATTATGATGTAGAAAGTCGCACAACTGATTTGCGACCACTTTCTCAAGGATCTTGGAGAGGAAGGGGAGGTTAGAGATCGGTCTGTAGTTAGCCAACACCTCTGGATCCAGAGTGGGCTTCTTCAGGAGAGGTTTAATAACAGCCACTTTGAAGGAGTGTGGTACGTGGCCTGTTAGCAGAGACACATTGATAATATCTAATAGAGAGCCGCCAATTAAAGGCAAAACGTCTTTAAGCAGCCTCGTCGGGATGGGGTCCAAGAGACAGGTAGACGTGTTCGAAGTAGAAACCGTTGACGATAATTGGTCACGGTTGATGGGAGAACAGCCATCTAAATATACACCAGGGCATACAGCGGTTTCCAAGGCCATTCCACTTGAGGACAGATTGGCACTGGTTATGGGCAAGAGAATATTAATCTTGTCCCTAATAGTTAAAATCTTTTCATTAAAGAAGTTCATGAAGTCATTACCACTAAGGTTTATAGGAATGCTCGGCTCCACAGAGCTGTGACTCTCTGTCAGCCTGGCTACAGTGCTGAAGAGAAACCTGGGGATGCTGGTGATATAAGCTATAACTGGCCTTCCTTTGAGCTTGAAGTTTGTAGAACAAAATGAATACTTCAAATATTAATCATTATTTCTAACCTTGTCAATGTCTTGACTATATCTTCTATGAAATGTTCAATTCATTTGATAAATAAAAGTGTGAGTTTTCATGGAAGACACGAAATTGTCTGGGTGACCCCAAACTTTTGAACTGTAGTGTATATAATATATATATATATATATATACATAGAAGAGGTCCATATTTTATGATCAACAACTTGGTGAACCTTGTGTCAACCAATTGAAAAGATAAATGCCTCACACAACAACTCACTATGAGCAGTTTTCATGGAAACGGTTTCTCTGTTAAAAATAGTTCCAGTGAAAACTGTTGACAGTGTTGTTTTTTTGTAGACCATCCAGCAGAGGTGGAGTGTAAAAATACAAAAAATAGTTATAAAAAATGATCACCTAAATGTATATACTCCAAATAAATCCAGTCAAAAGTTGGAGAAAAACCAAAAAAAAATAACAAACACACGAAGAGCACCAGGAGCAGGTGGGAAACCTGCTTTTTTATAAGATTGTACAGTAATATACAGGCTTGTCCTGTGATTGTGAATGGTGTCCAGACGTCACATGATTCATGGCACTCCTCGTCTGTGGGGATTTTTAGATGACACACAGCCCCATTGTGTCACCGACCTGACCAGGAAAAACTCACCGCAGACTTTGCTCCTTCAACATCCGTCCTCAGCTCGTTCCCGATAGCTCAGCCAAGAATGTGTACAGATGAAGGAATGCAGCGTGCTCTTAAAGGGAGAGAGAGGGATTGGGGCTTTGTCTAAGTACCACCACGAGCCATTACCATTTATTTTCTTTTTTTAAATTAAAACTTCTCTGAAATGTGAATGGATCGGTTTCTTAAAGCAGGTCATGTCAACGCGGTTGTTGAAAAAGAAGGTCGGCCTCTTCCGGGAACCGAACCGCGTCACCGCACGCTTGTTTGTTATTGGCTCATTGTGAATGCTTGTTTGTTATTGGCTCATTGTGAATGCTTGTTTGTTCTTGGCTCATTGTGAATGCTTGTTTGTTATTGGCTCATTGTGAATGCGTGTTTGTTATTGGCTCATTGTGAATTCTCAAGGTGCTCCGGCTCACCGGACGACTAGCACCCGAATCAAGTCTGCACAAACAGAGGAGGGGGGTTGGGGGTTCAACCGCTGAATGAGGTTGTGCGTTGTTTGCTCCCGGGCCCCCCGAACCCATTGAATGGACTGAATCACATAGCTGACAACCCGACATCGGGAAGTCTAGAAATGGATGAGGAGGAGGTTTCCATTTGGATCGCTTTCCAACGGCGTTCGAAGACCAGCCTGTTAATGAATTGTTGTGGTCGTTGATCGTGAAAGCCACGCAGAGTTTGACAACGTACCAGTCTTACCAGTTATATGCATAACTGTGGTTAAGGGGTGTAAGTCAGGAGAGAAGTCCAGTCATTTTCTCATAGACTTCTATACAACCAGACTACTTTTTGCAACCAGAGCCCTCTGGTGGCCATTCAGGAGAATGCAAGTTTAAGGCACTTTATTACCGCCCAATCGTACCAGACTGTTGCTAGCTAGCTAACAAATGATCTTAACTCACGTCTCAAGCTCTAGTTGTACAATTCTATGTAAGCGCAGATGATATTTTGTTGCCCAGGAAAAAAAAAAAAGACAACTGTCATATTTAAATCTGCAATAATGACTTCTGAGTAATATCCAGACTTTTGCTTCCGTACAATGTGTCAAGCTCAAAAAGCGCAAACCCTATATTTCCCACAATGGAACCAAAAGCATCTTTTAGTGTTGACCCCCTTCCCCCCCTGCCCGCTAAATGCCCACCATCTTTCAAAATTCCACAACCCCCAGTTCACAATGCGGGCTTTCTGTTAAGAAACATCAAAGATGATGTCACCAGGATCAGACGGACTTCCTCCAGAGCCACAGAGGACATCTCACAGCCCCACACACACACAACACACTCTCTCTCACACACACACAAATACACACAGTATCTCCAGTGACTACTAAACTTTATGTTTAGTGTCCCTTTGATGTAAATGTTAAAAGTGTTACTGTAAACTGGAGTTACTCACTATGTGACATCACAGGGTGTAATAATCTGTCTGCTCGGCAACAAATTATTCCTTTCAAAGTCGCCTTTTGGAATGAAACCACTGATTAAAAATTGAATGTCCTTGAACTCGTTTTCCATCCCGCCAACGTCCTTAAAGTCTTTATAACATATGGTCCAATTACAAATCTCAAGTCTCACGTTGATTTATTCTATTGGACTACATTGTCGGGGTTAAGTTATGAATCAGTGCTCACATAAATGTATAGAATGTGAAACACACATTTTTCGTTTATCAAAAGGATTATTTTCGGGGGGTGAAAGCTCTTTTTCTTCTCTTTATTTTCTTGAGGGTAATAGTTGATAAGAATGTAGAATATTATTTTCAGTCATACTAGATTATATATATATATATATATATATATATATATATATATATATATATATATAGGCTATATTTATTATGTGTCAGATGGCTGAATAAAAATAGAACAAAAAAACATGTTGTGGCTGGAATGACGAATAACATAGATTGAAGCCTGATGTGTGTGCACTTGTTATCAACACAATTAATTTCATTTATAGAATTAGTTTCCTTTTGTTTCCATTTGTACTTTGATGACATTTATTTTAAATGTGTTACGTATAAATTAAACCTTAAGCAGTAAAATACGTTTTGAACCATGATTTCATCCGACTTCCCTTTACGCCCTGCAGCCACACCTAGAGAGAGGGGGGGGGGGGGGGGGTCAAAGTGTGGGTCGCGGCAGGTAAGAGGGCAGAGCGCGTGTCCATATTTAGAGAACGCGTCCGGCGCGTCACCGCCGCCGACTCCCAGCGCGTTACGCATGCCACGACTTTGACAAGTGCGCGCGCGCGGCTCCATTCAATCGGCTCACACCTAATGGACTATAGGGACGACAATGGAGTTCTCCTGGCGGCGCGTCTTCTTCACGGTGATCATTATCAGTAAGTACTCGCGTTGGGCTTCACACGCTGAACCTCGTTCCTTCCACCCGGAGAGTAAATGTTTTTTTTAAAAGAAGAAGAAAAAAAAAAGAGGTACATTATTTTCGCCAAATGAAAAGCGAAGATTTTGATATAGTTTTCAATCCTCAGTTTGAATGTGATTATGAAATACACATATTTATACGCGCACCTGAAGGCAGCCTTCTACTGCGCTGGAAGGGCTTTTTGTTTGGACATGTCCACCTCTCAAGTTTAACCACACAGAATGCCAACCCGCTCGGCTCACGTCCCAGAGTGCATCGCGTTCATCCGCGAGCCGTTCCTAAACGAGGCTCCATGCTGGGCACATTTTGATTTGCGCGTTTGGAAGTTGGAGAAGTGTTTTTTGTTGTTGTTGCAGAGGAGGCGCCGTGCTGCAGGTGAGCGGGCTGTGCAAGGGAAGGTCTCTCGAGTCCAGAGCCCATTCACATTCCTCCGGGGGGTGGGGGGGGGGGGTCTTGTACGGGCTTGTGGGTGTGATTCTGCAGGAAGACTCACTCGCTTGTTTTGGGGCTTTTCCGGGATGCGCAGCGTCTGTTGAGGCAATCTGAAAACACTCCACCAAGAGTCTTTGTGTGCTGCCGTGAGTCAAGCTGATGTGGGGTTTAAAAAACATGATTCAGCCTCTAACATCCACCTCTTCACTCACAGAGAGGAAGGCATGACGCCCCAAAACAACCAGTCCTGAAAACAGTTTTGTTTTGACTTTCAGATGCAAAATACTGTATATCTCAGTATTGTCCATGTATTTATACATACATGCCTACATACATATATGCATATATATATATATATATGTATACATGTTTATATGTGTATATATGTGTATGTATGTATTTGTATACATATGTATGTATATGTGTATACATAATTATATATGTGTATGTATATATGCGTATATATATATGTATGTATATATGTGTATGCATTTATCTGTGTGTATATATGAGTATATGTGTCTGTATATATACATATATATGTATGTGTATATAAATATGTATATATGTATTTATGTATACATACATACATATATACATATATATGTATGTATATATGTGTGTATGTATATATTTATATGTTTATACATGTTTATGTGTGTGTAAATATGCGTTTTTATGTGTGTGTATATATATATATATTTGTGATGTTGTTCAGTGTCCCTGTTATGCGACTCCACCTTTCTCCTCCACCAGCGGACAGACTCCGGCCTTCAGAGTCCTTTAACGTCGGCACCGCAGGCGCCAAGATTTTCAGCGGGCTGGCGGAGGAGGAGTTTGGCTACGCGGTCCAACAAGCGACAAACCACGAAGGCAAATGGTGCTGATTGGATTTTTTTTCTTCATTTCCTTCATAAACGTGTGACCTGTCTATGATGCGGTGTAAAGACTTCAAGTGGCGGTCCGGTTAACCATTCATTGAGTTAATATTTCTTTGTAAAGAGCAGTAGAGGCAGAAGATAATGACATCCTCAGGGTACGTGAATGTTACGCAGAGAGAAGTTTTATTGTCTCGCAAACATGGTGCAGACACACGTTCACAGGGCCAACCCGTCAATACAAGCCTGAATCCCAGGTGAAACAAGGTGTGGACTTGCTTCACGGGCATCAGTCTCGCTCCAGACTGACTGAGTTTCAAGCTGTTGACTGCAAACAAATAATAAGAAAAAAACCAACAAACATGTTCTAGTCTACTGGGTTGACGTCTCAAGGCTGTGCACGTCGTTGGTGTAAAGCAGGGGTCACCAACCCTTTTGACACCGAGAGCTACTTAAGGGTACAAAATAATCCGAAGGGCTACTTTCCCCGAAAAAATAATTAGCATAAATCACCTTTTTAATAATGAGCCGCCACACGACGTCCACGTGGTTTGATGAAACCTGAAGCTTTTATAACTAAAGTATATTGATTGTTCTGAACAACATTCTGATTAGGAACATAGATTGTGCCGAAAACACGTTCAGTCATATGAAAGATATTAAGAAGAATGGGTCCTCTGCACCCACTGTCAGTGTTCAGGCCCTAATATTAATAAGCAGAGTGGTTATGTTTGCGGGCGTATTTTATTAAAGCCCTGGTTATCCATTGTTAGAGACAGAATTTCAGGGTCATAGTGATATTTTATGCTCATTTGGACTCTATCACTGAGATAAAGATGAACTCGTTCAGTGTCTAATATCATTCAATGGAAACAAATATTACACTCACTAACCACTACTGACATTCTGTAACTACCTGAACTTACAGGTCGCTCTGTGCATCATTTACTTTGAGCTAAACTCGTTGGCTGTCGTCGTGACTCTTTGAGAGAGACGTTACTTGCAGAGCGAGAAAGCCAGCGCAGCAGCCTCCCCAAGGTCCTAGTGCCTGGGGATTTTGGCATTTTTGTTGTTGTTTTTTTGACAGAGCTCAATGTTGACTATTTTTAGAACATGACTTGCGGACGACTCACGCGGTCCCTGCGGGCGACCAGGTGCCCGTGGGCACCGTGTTGGCTACCTCTGGTGTCAAGAAACCGCCATGTTTCTGAATCTTTCAGCTGATTCGTGCATTTTGGATTTTGTTTCCGGTAGAAGTGCCTATTTTTCAGAAAATTAAAGGCTGGTTGCCGTGCAGAGATGCACCTGCTTATCAGCAGCATCTAGGTATTCTGTAAACCACCGTCCACGCCGCTACACCACAGCACAGCACAGCCAGCGGTCTATAATGTACCCAAAAACCATACTTGAGTAAAAGTAAAGATACTAGAAAAAGACTCCAGTCAAAGTAAAAGTCACCTATGAGAATACGACTTGAGTAAAAGTCTTAACGTATCTTGATCATTACTGCACTTAAGTATCAAAAGTCATTTTCAGATATTAAATGTGCTTGAGTATTGAAGCAGTATTGAAAGTATTGAAAGTACAAGTAAATGCTGTTAATAAGAAAGCAAAGGGTCAGAATTTTTTGAATGATGAAGTTTATTATTTTAAGTTTTGTGGCCACCATGATCAAGGGCAAGGAGTTGTTTTGAAAATAATTGGGTTGGCTGTGATCCATCCAGGAGCAACCATGATCAACATAAGATATTGTACAAAGGTATATTCTTGCTACTATGAACAATATGACAGGATGCACTGAGTACCTATCTCCTCTTTTTTCTCTCCTTAAGGATGAATTTTCATCTCTCAATCACACGTTACTAACTCTGCTTTCTCCCCGGAAGTCCTTTTGACTTTACGTCTCATGGGGTCATCGGACCCTATGAGACGGCATAGATCCTATCTGCCTGATGGATCGTCTGGGTCGTGGAATTCCTGCTCATGACTACGCCACTGTCCTGTTGAGACTCCGCCCACTCCTCCTCCCCACCGCCATCTGCCTGATGGATCGTGGAGGTCTCCATCGTGGAATATGCCTACTATGAACTATTCATACACTCTGTCATATTCATTGAATGTATTTTAACTCTAAATCTGTCCTTCTGTACACATTACATCTATTGCATCTGTCCATCCTAGGAGAGGGATCCTCCTCTGTTGCTCTCCTCCAGGTTTCTTCCCTTTTTTTCCCCCTGAAGGGTTATTTGGGAGTTTTTCCTGGTCCGATGTGAGGTTTTGGGGCAGGGATGTCTATGTGTACAGATTGTAAAGCACTCCGAGACAAATTTGTAATTTGTGAAATTGGGCTATACAAATAAACTGAATTGAATTGAATTGAATGAAGGAGTTGTAACAGTGTGTTTATAATTCTCATTCTGACTAGAGGATGTAGAAGGCAAATAAATAATAGCAAATAATCTCAACTTGATGCATCAGGTCAGAGTTTTGAGAAAGGACTCCTGGCTTGTAAACTCCTCTGGGCCTCTTTGAACACAAAGGTCTTCCATACCAGTGACGTGCATTGAGGTTCATGGTTGGTGAGGCACTGACTCCTTTAGTGTCAGATTTACAAATATATAAACCCAAAAGGGTAGCTTATTCAATTGGCTACTGGTTATTTCATGTCTCATCAGCATTCTCCACACACGCGCACACACGCACACGGTACATATTACAGATACAGGTAAGAACACGTTTGAAGCAAACCTTTTAGCTCCGGCGTTGGTCTACCTGTGTTAATCACGTCCACTTTTGACTGAAAGTCCAGTTTTGAGACATTTTTAAGCTTAGATATATAATCCTCTTCCATGTTGGCAGTCTGGCGCAGCAAAATACAAAAACAAACGGACTTGACTGGCCTGGCGCCTCAGCGTAGAAGAAGCAGCAACAAGTACCCGTTGGCTCACGAGTGCCCCCTTCTGTGAGGCAGAGTATTATCTGCCTCACCCTGCGCCTTTTCACTGCGGTTTTATTTCCCATAAGCAAAACTTAATGTCCCTTACAAACATTAAACTGTAATTGGTTAAAGACCTTAGCCAGACTGTGGAAAATCAGGGCAAATAAACATACCTGCAAACATTATATTGGCGACATGCAGAGATATGGCAACCCGCACGGGCCAACTGCATCATCAACCCAGTTTGTGATGGATTGCGCAATCAGAGGTTAGGCTCGACTCGTCGCCTCAACTCTCGTTTCATCCTGTATTTGAACAGGAAATAGGCAAATTTAGCGATTTTGACAATAAAATGTTCGAAATTAGTCATACATAAAGATCGGTGGACAAATATAAATATAAATTTGATGTTATCATTATTTATTTATTTTACTTTTTAAAAAACTTTTTTACTCATGATGACAGGTGAGGCTCTGTCATCAAAAATTAATAAATTCATCCATTGTATAACAGAGACTCCAAGTCGTGCAAAACTGTAGAAACGTGTCGTTTTGTCTGGATGTGGTCTGAGTCACAGTCTCACGGACGAACTCACCGCCTGGAGGTTCTGGGGGGACTTACGTATTTCCTTCACCGGTGGTTCTGCATTTTGTCTCCATCTTAAATAGATGGGTAGAGGAAGTGTTTGAAGACACTTCCCGTCTGTGAACTCGCAGAAACTTGTTTGCCGTTTCTTAAAACATTAAAAGAATGACACGGCGGACTTGTCGGCACACGCTTCCTGTTCCAGAGCGATGTTTACGCCGATCTTCTGCATCGCTCTGGGTGTTGCGATCGGCCCACACACTTTTAAAGTAGCAAACACCACGAGTCAGCATCTGTAGATTAGACGTTGAAGGATCGGGGATGAGTCTCGCGGACTGCTGAACCTTCGGCGATGAGACTTTTGAAATGTTTTATTTTGCAGGCTCCTGGTCAGCGCCCCGTGGAGCGGTTTCAGCCAAAACAGGAAGGGGAATGTTTACAAGTGTCAAGTCTCGGGCTCCAGAAACAGCTGTGACAAGCTTGACCTTCAAGGTACACACTAGTGTCTTGTTGTTTAACCTCTGACCTCTCCCACCAAACATTGGTCGTGCCATAAAACAAATCCAGGAGGTCTCCAAACATTTGTCTCTCTCTCCGTGTTGTTCTGTTCACACCGCTCATGATGATTGTGTACATCCCCGATTCAAACAATCTGAACTTTAATTTGAGAGCTGATTTGCTGTCTTTGCCACGTCATCCGCAGACTCTGTTTATATCCCCGATGTTAAAAACGTCAACGACGAGATGTGCCTGGGTTTGACTCTGACCCGGATGCCTGCAGTCAACGGTGTGATGGTACGTGTGTTCGCCCGTGTGCCTTTTTAAAAATCGACTCCTTGTCTTTGGGTTTTGCAATTTATGATGATATCGGCTTAGATGGAACATTGAAATGGTAAATATAAATAGATGCAGCAGCAGCGAAGTGTCGCTAAACAAAGACTTCAGCCACAGCAATGAACACAACACTTTGAAGATGACACAAGTCCAACTTGCAATCAAAAACTATGAATTTCACTGTTGATCCCAGTCGTGCGAGAGTGTTGGGAGCTTTTAAAAGTCTCCTCTCGTCTGATACAGATGTGCGGCCCTCTTTGGGGACAACGCTGTGGCGATCAGATCTTCTACCCAGGAGTATGTGCAAGACTGAACCCCCTCTTCCAACCTCAACCCGCCTTCTCTCCTGCCATCCAGAGTAAGATATGACTTTTAAATATATATATATATATATATATATATATTTAGTCTTAAAATATATATATTGATATGTATTATATATATGTTCGTATATATTTTTTATTTTATTTATATATATATATATATGCAATTATATAAATATATATATAATTATATATATATAATAACATATATATAATATATATATATAAATATATATGTAATTCTCTCTCTCTCTATATATATATTTATATATAATTATATAAATATATATGTAATTCTATATATTTTTTTATTACATATGTATTTAATATATATATATATAAATATATATGTAATTATATATATATATATATATATATATAAATATATAAAAATAAAATAGAAATATATACAAACATTTATATATATACACTATATTTAAATGTATATTTATATTTTTCCAATCCTCACCAATGCTCAAATGTTTCACTATGTGTCTTTCTAGCATGCGGAGGGCCGATGGACATTGTGATAGTTCTGGACGGCTCCAACAGCATTTACCCGTGGGCTCCAATGAACGAGTTCCTCCGGAAATTGATACCTGCACTCGACATCGGGCCCAAAAACACACAGGTAACGTCACGTTTCATCGACGGGGAGATTCAAGCAGGGGATGATCTCGTGGTCATTGTGCTGACGGCTGTCTGTGCTCCAGGTCAGCGTCATTCAGTACGGCGTTGAGTCCAAGTTTGAACTTAGACTCAACGAGTATAAAACCAAAGATGAGTTGTTGGCTGCGGTGTCCAGAATCACACAAATGTACGGCTCTTCTACCAACACCTTCCATGCCATCCAATATGCCAGGTTGGTGCTGCAGTAAAACTGCCTTTTCTGCATATCGGTTATTTGTTTAATCATGGATCTGGTTAATTGGCCCCCTAATAGTTACTATTCTGATCCATTCGTTCTGTCTTGTCCGTTTATGATCGAGATTAATCATCATTTTGATGCTGGTTTATAATTTTTTAAATCTCTTCGTCACAATTTCTATTATTTCTTTTTAAGCATAAAACCACAAACAGTAACTCAAAAGTGCCCACACTGCGTCTTCTCTCCTCAGTCAGTGGGGTTTCCACGAAAGCAACGGCGGTCGACCCGGCGCCGCCAAGGTGATGGTGGTCATCACCGACGGGGAGTCTCACGACAGGTCTTTCAGAGAGTATGTCCTCGCCGACTGTGAGAAGCAAGGAATCACCCGCTTCGGTATCGCTGTAAGTGATGCTCTGACATTTATTTCCAATTATATACTGTATATATTTATCGAAGTAAATGTAAATGATGCCTGCATCATGATGCTGATTCATATTGGATATCACATTAGAGCTCCTAATCAAGGTGAGGCAGTGCTTAAGCCACAGCAATTTGCTTGTATAATCAGTAATATAATCTGTTTACAAAATAATGACTACATCTTATTGTTTTTGAAATTATGGTGAAATCCCACCATTAATGTATTAAAAAACAACAACATTGAACTGACTACCCTGCTGCCACTAAACTGTGTATTAGTTGACGGTTGTATAACAGGAACATTCCATTTACAGTAAATAAACTGCAGGAAAACTGTAATATTCTGGGAACGATGCTGCGAGTATTCCAGGGTCCAGTCTATATAATACAGCAAATTACTGCAAAACTGCACTTTGTATTATTACAGTAATATAATGTAAAGTGGATTACAGTTGGACTACTGTAAAATGAACCCTGGCAACCCTGCTGCCAGTAGTTTACTTTTAATAATCTGATAATCATTACAAATGTTACATTTGCAAACATTTCTGATTGTTTTGATGTTTTTGTATGTGTTTAACGTTATTTACCTTGGACCTCTTTCCTGTTTTCTCTTTGCGATCCTAATTTGATTTTTTTCTCCCTAGGTCCTGGGTTATTACACCAGAAACAACATCAACACAGACAACCTGATAGAAGAAATCAAGTCCATCGCCAGCGTACCCAAAGAGAGGTACTTCTTCAACGTGTCGGAGGAGGCGGCCCTCTCCACCATCACTGGAGCGCTGGGCAGCCGCATCTTCAACATAGAAGGTGTGTGGTGTGAACGTCCCCCCTCTCGCTGGTGCACGGCCCGCAGTGTGTAATTTACTTGACGCCTTCAAACCCTCTTTCCGAAGCTCCTCGACCCAAAGCGTGTCACAACACGTCGGTCACAGCCGACATTTCCAAACAGATCAAAAGGAACTTTTTGTTCTCACTGATTCTGGATCTGCCCCACTGCTCTTGATTCTGGCGTTGACACGGTTCTCTGTTCCCACAAGGCACCGGGAAAGGGGGGGACAACTTCGAGATGGAGATGTCCCAGGTCGGATTCAGTGCTCACTACGCCAGCCAACAGGTACGGAGCGCCGCCTCGAAAACATTTTGTTTTCAAACTGCAGAAAATAAAGGCAACGTGGTTTAGTGGGAGAACGTGATGAAGGAAGTCCAGTGTGGAGGCCAAAATCAATGTGAGAGAATAAAAAAAATCGGGAAAGTTATCAAAGCAGCATTATTCTTCTCCGGAGGGTCAATGTTTTGCAAGGAAAAAAGTCATTTTAGGTATATGTTAAAGTATATATATTCATCGGTACCTGCTTTGTGCTGATGGATGAAATCAACAATTCTGCCGGCACGTATAATGTTTGTCTGTTTTCACTCTGCCACATACGGTGACTGTGACACTGCAGGAGAATAAATGACCTATTCCACATGTAGAGGCACACACCACTGGGGGGGCCACCGGTCTATGCTGTCAAAGCTATTGTCAAAGCTATTGTTAAAGTTCATACGAATCTCGAGCTGCCTGGTGCTTGTAAGAAGTATATAAATGTAATAAAAGCTTCTTCCGACTGGAAACAGCTGTTTTTACGATCTCTTAACCCTTGTGTTGCCTTAGGGTCATTTTGACCCGAATCAATATTACACCCTCCCCCCGCCTTTGGGTCATTTTGACCCGATTCAATGTTTCACCCTCCTGTTACCTTTATATTTACTAACATATTTTACCCTTTGGGTTCAATTTGACGCCAGCAATTAAAACCTCCAGAAAATTATTAGAATTAATATTGTTTTCCAAGTTTAAGTGTGAGGCACTCTATGTTTGTTTGTTGACTACCGAAAGAACACCGACATTAAACATTGAATGGGGTCAAATTAATCCAAATGTAATATTGATTTGGGTCAAAATGACCCTAAGGCAACACAAGGGTTAAGAGAAACCTACTACGTCCCAGAATCAATACATTTCATTCATACCCGAGTCATCCTATATTTATTATACCCAGAAAACATCTTACAATCAACATTACAGTGACAAAAACAATACAGTGATCATTTCAGGGAGTCAGGAAAGTACACAGAGAAGCCGCTGCACCAACCCACTTCACTTTGAACCAGTTTGGAAAAATAAGCGAAGACCACACCCACCGCGTCGTGTACTCCGGGGGCGGGCAGGCGGCGGTGTCTTCTTTTGTTTGCTGGCTAAGGAATAAGCGGATACAGTCAGAGAGATTAACACGCCGGTGGTAATGGCGCGCGAGCGCCCGCCGCGGACAGACAGGCAGATTGTATGGTGTTTTCTTTCTTCTTGGGCTGGCTGTCGGGGTGGTGCCGCGAATAATGTAGACTCGTAGACAAGATGAGGAAGACGGCATTTCATCCCACGTTGGACGAGCGTCTCATTTAACCGAGGCAGAGTTGTAGTTTAACACCTTCTCTGCTCTTCCATGTCCCGCCACTTCAATTAAATAAATCAAAAGTAGAGAGAGTTTTACACAATAACCTTATACAAGTTAACACAATTATTTAGCCAATTCAATTTGTGATTCTGTACCGCCACCAGGTCCATATTCAGAGTACGAAACCCACTCACAGCTTTGGCCACCGCTTGATCTTGTTCCATTTGAACGTCTTCCCACAGAATTTATACTACGGTGTACTCCGTTAGTCAAAAGATTGATCATCTTGTTGCTGAAGCAAGCGTCCACGAAAGCTTGAAGCATATGGCGTTCAACTAATCTCACAGCTCTGTGAGCCGAGCATTCTTACTTGAACACGTCTACCTGTCTCTTGGACCCCATCCCGACGAGGCTGCTTAAAGCGTTTGCCTTTAATTGGCGGCTCTCTATTAGATATTATCAATGTACCAGACGCACTGGTGAAAATGAAAGTACAAATGACGATCGATCTCAGTTTGTATTTAAACGATGACGCCTCGGAGATCAATTATCTGGTGATGTGGATTCTGTAGACGGCATTGCCCTGGCATCCAACACCACTGTAAAGAATCTTTGGTTCAGCGTTCGTTACTTGAGACTGGATTATTGATTGGTGATGCTCCATCATATCTGCTGCGGGGACGTTTTAGGATTATGAGACGGCATAGATCCTATCTGCCTGATGGCCCACTCCTCCTCCCACCGCCATCTGCCTGATGGATTACATCTATTGCATCTGTCCATCAAGCTCCGAGACAAATTTGTAATTTGAATTGAATACTTTCTCCTATGCTTTCCTCAATACATTCTTCAGACTATCCCTTAGTAATTATCATATTTTATATATTCATTTAAAACATTTAAAACACACTCATTTACATGTGCAAGTACATATAAAATCCACTACAAATCTACACTCTGCAAATACGTGATACTGACTTAAATAGGACTGTCACCCTCATTCGCTGCCGCTATCAATGTGGTCACGGAGTCGCACCGGCAACCCCTTTCCCAGCAGTGATCCGCGGTTGTGTTTTGCGTATTATCCGCTGACTGGTCTCCGACCTGTGCCGTTTTAAGGATGTGATGATGCTGGGAGCGGTGGGGGCCTACGCTTGGAGCGGGACTGTCGTCCATCAAAAGGGGTCGAAAGCGAACGTTCTCCCCTTCTCGGCCTTTGCGGGAACACTTCAGGACAGAAACCACAGCTCGCTACTGGGTACGCGTCTACAGTTCGTCCTCTGCTTCTCAGCCGGCTCAGCGCCGCATGTGTCAGCTGATCACTGGACTGTGAGGCGGAACATCCTCGAAAAATGTTTGCAGCATCTGTACTGATTATTCTATAGAGATATTAAATAGAAGCTACATAGTTTAGAGCGAGCGTATACTTACATATTTAATATATATATTCTAACATTTCTAACACCATACATTATCTCCTTTTTCTGGCCATTATTGGTTTCATGATGGCACTTCGTTTGGATTGTTAGGATAATAACTGTATGCTCCATCCTCAAATTATAATTAATTAAATGAAAGTTTAAATACACGCGTTGTGCGTTCAGATGTATATTACTGCAGTGACACTGTTACAACGGCTGGCCTAAGCAGAGGGGTGGAAGAAGTATTCAGATTATGCACTAATTATTTATATAAAAGTGAATACTATGGTAGCATTAGATGTTAAAATGTACATAACAATGACAAGTTCAGCATTCCAAACATGACTTAAGTTGAAGTGAAGTAAAATCAAGTAAACATACACAAGTGTCAGAAAATGTCAGAAGAAATTACATAAAGTATACAAAATATTAATTCTGCAGATTGCAGGCTGTCAAGTTCATTGTTTTAATTTAAATTTATATATATATATATATATATATAGTAGGCGTGTATAAAACCATCTTGGTCTCCTTCTCGCTGTTGTTGACCTCGTTGTACGTGTTGAAGCAGGAACACTTACCCTGTTATTTTTCTTGTTATAGAGTTTAGTGAAATCTCTTACATCCCAGAATAGTTGCACCCAGTCTACGCCTGCCTCGAGGTCTAACCAGCCAGAGTAATGTGTGTGTGTGTGTGTGTCAACACCTTTGTGTTGATGTAAATTAACTAGTAAGCATAAAAAATAAAACAGAACAAAAAAAGTTCTATGGGGGGGTCAAAGTAAATGTAGCATAACAAAATGGAAATGCTCCATCGAGTCCACCACTTGAATACATTTAGCTGTCACTGTTTAAGTAAAAAGTGTTCCCAAGTTCAGATGTCGGCTACTTAAATTTGGTATTTACGGTCATTTTCAGGTTATTCTGTCACCACGCTGAGCGACGGGCTCACAGAATACTTTGTGGCCGGCGCACCTCGCTCCAACCACTCGGGACAAGTTATCGTCTACACCGTCAACGCCCAGACGCAACCTGCCATCATCGACTCGGAGAGAGGGAAACAGGTACTGACAGCAGAGGGACGTGGTCGTCACGTTTTGTCCCCCAGGAACCGACTTGTGTAAACGGCTGCTTCTTGTTGTCCTATAGATCGGGTCGTACTTTGGCAGCGTCCTGTGCCCCCTGGACGTGGACAGAGACGGGGTGACGGACCTCCTGCTGGTTGGTGCGCCCATGTTCATGAGCGATCTGAAGCGAGAGGAAGGCAGGGTCTACCTCTTCTCTGTCACCAAGGTGAGAAAAAAACGGGCGATATTCTCAAAGCTGGATTTCATTTGTAGTTTTTGTGCAATTGAAAGGAACTGGAGCGCCGTATCCATCATATTCTCTGTTGTAATGACCTGAAGGGTATACTGAACGAGCAAGGATTCCTCAGTGGTCCGCCCCCGACTGAGAACGCGCGCTTTGGGACGGCCATCTCTGCCGTTCCGGACCTGGACCTGGACGGTTACAACGACGTTGTGGTTGGAGCTCCTCTAGCGGACAGCGGGAAAGGCGTCATCTACATCTACAACGGGGAGAAGAAGGCCTTAAACAAGCAGTTCTCACAGGTGCGGAGAGGAATTCGTATCTGACTGACCGAGGAGGCCGTTTGTCCTAAACAAACTATAAAGTGTCTCATTTAGTCTCTTCGTAATAATGTGAACGATGATCATTGTTGATAATCTCTTCCAGAGAATCTTTGGCTCCAAACTGGATCCTCAGTTGCGGTATTTTGGAAGGTCCCTAGATAGCTACAAAGATCTGAATGGTGATACGATCCCTGACATCTCCATTGGCGCATATGGCAAAGTGGTGCAGCTCTGGTAAGTTTGGCAACCTGTAATAAACTGAGTGATTAGAAAGTGGGTAAATATTGTCATGATTGGCCACATTATATCATAGTCGACATTGGATGCTCGTAATCATTTCAAACGAGCACTTTGATTTTCAGGTCCAGAGGAGTGGCGTCCGTCTCGGCTCAAGCTTCTTTCAACCCCAATAAAATCGACATCTTCAGCAAACCCTGCAACGTTAATGGCCGAAAGCTTTCGTGTTTCAACACCAACCTCTGCTTCAGAGCTGCGTTCAGGCCCAAGAAGCCTGTGGGACCCATTGGTAAGTCTGATTACCTCTTCTCAAGAATAAGTAGATTGCTGTTCCTGAAAGGTGCTAAATTCAGCAAACAACTATTAACTACGTACGGATGTACAAGTAATGGCGTTACTGCATGTAACTTCCTGCATGCTCCACTGGCTAGCGAATAGGCGCCATTTTGCTCTTGCGGTTAGCACAGGTAGCGTCGTCCTGATCCCACAACCCTGAATTTAGAATTTAGGGCCTTTTTTAAAGCTTTGTTTACTTTCTTGCCGGGAGTCAATGTGGAAATCGAAACCCACTCGTGTCTTTATAGTAAATACGGAGATAAAGCCACGAGCCGGTTAGCTTCGCATAACACAACAACTGAAAGCGAGCGAAGCAGTTAGCACCTCGTTAAAAGTGACAAGTGACCGTTTACTGGTCGGTGGATTTGCTTTCGGACAGAGCCAGGCTGGCTGGTTGCCCATGTTTTCAGTCTTGATGCTAAGCTAATGGGTGGCTGATATAGAGCCTTATATTTAGCGACATGAGAGTGGCATCAATCTTCTCGTCTAACTCTCGCGCAAGAAAAGCAAAATGGGTGTATTTCCCCAAAAAATCCCAAGATGTTCAAATCCCACCCTCCCAAATATTCCACTATTCTTCCTTTCAGATATATCCTACACGCTGACTCTGGACGCTGACCTGCAGGCTTCACGAGTGACGTCAAGAGGACTGTTCACTAAAAACAATGAACGCCTCCTCACAGAAAAAGCGAAAATATCCTCTGCGCCCCTGTGTCTGGACTACCAGGTTTATGTTCAGGTAAGGGATGAAAAACACCTGTTTTGCAGTCAGTAAATAAGACGTGTAGAGATATTACTTCATATTTCTTTGTTGGCCACGCCCCACTCCCCCAAACAATTATTTGGAATGCAATCTGCTGATTAGTCCGTTTATTCTTCAACAGGAGGCTCCAGACTTTGTCAATTCCCTCAGTCTGAAAGTAGAGGTCGAGCAGCAGAATGCAGACGTGAACCCCGTCCTCGATGTGTCAGCTCCAATGGCCTGGGAGTTCTTTGTAAGTGACTTGTACAGCACACACATACAGAGTGGCCTTGGTCTTCAACAAAAAGGTCCACGGGAAACAGATCAGGAGACGAAGACTTTGAATGTAGTCGTTAGGGAGCAAAACTGTCTGCGCGGTCATTTCAAATGACACGGTGTGTGATGATCACTGGCTTTTCAGTACGCAAGCTCTCATATTTACACACTTCGTGTTTCCCAGCTACAAGATTAAAGTCCATCCAGTGCAGTAAATCTATCCTAGATGCCCCTCACGTGACGTGAGTGTGATGCTCGGTTGTCCTTTCAGGTCCCATTCACAAAAGAGTGCGGCTCGGACGAAGTGTGTGTCAGCGACCTGGTGCTGAGCGTGAAGACGGACACGAGAGCTTCCAGGTGAGAATCGCTGACCTTGTGAAGTGCAAGATGTAGCGTGTCATACTTGCTGTACATTTATATAGACAGTTAAACAAGATAATAATGTATGTGTCATGGTTTCACTTGATGTTTGATGGTTCTGTATCTTCAGGATAAAGGATGTTTGTTGTTGTTTATAAATATGGGTTTCTTTTTTCCTGGGGCTCGAATGCTTTGATGTGAAACTGATTGTTTCACATCCGTCAGCTGCTGATTCTCGACGGCCCTGATGCATCCCATATTTACTCTCACATTTTCACATGGTGGTACACATTCGAAGCAGCTCCTGGAGGCTGTACTGAGCTCACCTTAATGACCAGCTAATATTAAAGTGCTGTGGTTTTGTAGCTGAAGAATGTATTGTACCTTTTAGGGTTCAACTTCATGTTCAGTCTGCATTTACAGATGCTGGTGAGAAGTAGAAGAAAAAAGAGAAATTCCGAAAATCTTTACAACGATACTGTCACGCCGACGTCGCAGGCAGCGAGGTGCAGGAGCTCATGCGCAGAGGAATCGAGGACTCAGTGTAGATTAACAAAAAGGCGCTCTTTAATGAGGCAAACGTTTCCACACAAAAAACAAAGTCCAAAAAGGGGCAGGCAGAGAATCGGGGTTCAGGGCAGGCAGGCAGGCAGGATCAGGTAAACGCACAAAAGACAGGGCGAAGAAAGACAACAATCCAGCAACAGACAAGGGAAAGAGTGGCACAATATATAGGAGGGAAAACAGGTGTACGACATGGAAACAGGTGTATGACATGAGACGGTAACGAGACGAGAGTGGCTGAGGACAGGTGCAGGGAATGACATAATCAAGGAGACAGGAGAGGCTGAGGGCAGGTGAAGGGGATGAAACAACCAAGGAAACAGAGGAGACACAGAGTATAGAGTCGACACACAGAGTAGACAGAGGATACACAGAACAGAGCTTTACAGATACGAATAAATCTCCCACAGCTGACGGGGAAAGATCCCTCTGAAAGCTCCTTCCTGTTCCTCTTGCGTCACAGCTCGGCTCCCGTCCTGGTCGGCGCCAACAACCAGGAGCTGTCGTTCAAAGTGGTCGTGAAGAACAGGAAGGAGAACGCGTACAACACTCGGGTCTCAACGACGTTTTCCGGCAACCTCTTCTACTCGTCCGTCTTCCCTCCCGTGAGTGGAAAAAGTTGCACATTACACACAGAATCAATGTAGATCGCCACAACCCCCCTCAGCATAATGTGTGTGTGTCATAAAGCCACATGGCAGTTATTTACTGTTCCGATTTATGGATTCACAGATGGACGAAGTCGAATGCACCTCGACGCAAACACAGACCGTCAGCTGCCAAGTGGGATACCCGGCATTAAAAACAGACCAAGAGGTTAAGTGCAAGGAAAAACACAAATATTCATATTTGTTGGCCACGCAAATGTATTTTAACTGTCATTTGAATTGCAGGTGAAATTTCAGATGAATTTCGATTACAATCTCGAACAGTTGCAAAACCGAGCTGAGGTGAAGTTTGAGGCCAAGAGGTACGCTGGTATAGTTAGAAATAAATGTAAAAAAAGAAAAGATTGTGACTTAATTAAAATGGTCAACCTTGTGATATTGTTCTGTACCTTTATTTAAAGTGATGGTAAAGAGGAAAGACCTGCAGACAACACGGTGGACATGTCCATTCCTGTGCGATATGATGCAGGGATTGTTTTATCGAGGTGATTTTGCTTTTTTGTCAGTTCCATTTTCTTTCTACTTTATTTCTCTCATTTTAATCGCACCCTAGAATCGACAGTCGACCAAACTCATAACCGCCGTGCTCTCTTTGGTCCCCAAGGCAGTCCAACATCAATTTCTACGTGGCCGATGTCGCCGTTCCCGTAGTAACAACTGTGAGAAGCCTCGATGACATTGGCCCAGAGTTCAACTTCACGGTGAAGGTGCGATTTGATGATGAACGTCACAATCTCAATTCCTCATTGTATTTGTCACGTGTTGGTTATGAAGACATATATCAATTAAAACAAATTGCATTTGAAGGTTTCAACAAGTAACTTCCCCGTCAGCCTCCTGTATCTGACCGTCGCTCTGCCGGTGACCACGAAAGGTGGAAATCCGCTCCTCTACGTCACTGGCGTGGACACGCAAGTTGTGAGTTACCGGGAATGACCAAACACCGGGGGCTTTTTAAAGAGTTTAAATACCCAGCTCACGCCGGACAGTGCTTCGGGGGTGACCAAAATACACAATAACACAAGACTTGTTCAATTTTAAGCCATTGATGCCTGCATTAAATGTTTATTTATTAATTATTATTAATATTATTATTATTATTTTAAACAATTTTTTACTTTTTTAATTTCTTTTAAATGTCTTGGTTTAAATTAGAAATGTCCTGTCTTAATGTTTTCATACATGTTTTTACCGACTTAATTTTGTTTTATGTTTTTACAATGACAACAAATATCTTTACCTTACCTTACCTTAAATGCATTCATAAAGGCCCTAATTCACACCCCAATATGAAATGTAGTACATTAAACATTAAAGACTTGACACAAATAAATATCGAAAGCCAAGTTTAGGAAAAAAAAGAGAAAAAAGGAAGAAATCAGATTTTTAAGTGTGTGATTTAAAGTGTCGTGTGGTGACTGAGTTCACGCTCTCCGCCTGCAGGGCGGCGCTTTCAGCTGTGACGCCAGCAGCCTGGTGGATCCTCTGAAGATCGGCGTGAAGAGCCACACCGCCTCCTTCTCCGAGGAGAGTCTGAGAGGCACGGAGAAGCTGGTCAGATGTTCTCGCCTGCTTGCATTTATTTTGAGGCGCACCTCAAAACCTAGAGCACATTTCTCAATATTGTGATTCAATAACCCAGGAGTGATGTTATATAATATTCTCCTATATCTGTGATTTGCTGAATATTTCAGGTCCCTTTATATTTTCTATCAAACTTAATTATTAAGTTACAAACTGCATGAAAAGATGTTATTTATCGTCATGTTTTATGTGTTTGAATATTTGACTTTACTTTAGTTGATATTGTCTCCTTTTTATACCTTATTAATCAGCTCAAATCCTACCATTTAATCTAATCTCAACTGTTGAACATACATTATTGTCTTGTTTTTTTTAAATAACCCACATGCAGAATAAAAGTATTTTTTGTATTATTATCTTGGGTTGCACTGTAATGTACTGTTGTGTACTGATTTTTGCTGTTGTTGTTGTTGTTGTTGTGTGCAGGACTGCAAGAGTGCAAAATGCGAGTACATGAAATGCATCCTCAAGGACACGGAAACTAAAAGCGACTACTTCGTGAAGGTCAAAACGAGGATCTGGAGTGGCACATTTATCTCGGTATAAATATACGTCCGATGATACATGTGTATTGCTTTATTCCTTTACGACTGGTTGTTTGTGTCTGCTTGTATCCACTCAAGTTGTAATGGCGCTCTCACTTGTGCTAGGCCGCATATCAGACCGTCGAGCTGACCTCCGAGGTCGATGTCGAGACCCCGAACCCCGACCTGCTCGTCATCGGCCTCAAGCGGCTGCCGGTGAGATTTCCGTGCTTCGCATCGGTGTCATTAGCATTAGTGTCATGTGGCGCCCGGCGTGAGACGCACCGTGTCCCTCCTCTCCGTCCAGGTGGTGGTGACCATCAGCAAACTCGGAGAGAAAGGCGAAGTTCCGGTGGGAGCGATCGTCGGCAGCGCGATCGCCGGACTGCTGCTGCTGGCTCTCGCCGTCGGGCTGCTCTGGAAGGTGATGGAATATTTAGGGAGAATAACACTGATTAATAAACCTCCTCTGTGTCTTTCATAGAAATGCGCAGCTTTCTGGATCAAGAAATCTCGACTTGTAAACTGAATCCCTTTTTTTACTTTTTTAGTTCGGGTTTTTCAAAAGAAAGTACCAGCAGCTTCAGAGGGAGGCCGATGATGAAGACGATGAGCAGAGCCACCCACATGTAGACGAGGTGCTGTGAGCTGAGGAGAACCCCCCCCCCCACACACACACACACACACACACAGTGGAACACTGGCAACACGTCACGGCTTCTCGTGAAGTGCAAACGGACTGCGGCTCAATCACTGGATCGGCTAATTTAATGGAGGCTTTTCAGTTTGTGGATGACTGGGATTCAAACCTCTGTCCAATTTTTCAATTAAAATTCAATTCAGTATATTTTGTATAGCCCGATATCACAAATTACAAATTTGCCTCAAAAGGCTAAACAATCTATACACATTCAATATCCCTGACCGGATCAGGAAAAACTCACAAGAAATATAAAAAAACCTTGAGTGAAGAACCCTTCAGGAGAGCAAGAGGAGGATCCCTCTCCAGGATGGACAGAAGACATGATGTCATGTGTACGGAGTTACAACACATTCAATGAATATGACAGAGTGTATGAATATGTATTTAACTTTCCTTTTTTTTAATACATTGATTACTTCGTTGTTTTAGCTTTGTGGACTGTACATCCCGGTGACTGTTCTGACTTTGTAAGAACTGTATTTTTATCGCGGATTAAGTTGTTTTAGAGTTTTACACTGGAAAGGCATCTACCCAACGCCTTGTGTTTATACAAACTTTTTCTTGCCGAAACAATAGCTATCCTGTGACGAGTGAAATCTGTCGCTGTGTTTGTACATTCTGTAAGATAAAAATGATGATCGTTCATATTGGGTTTTATTATGAAAAGATTAGAGGCAATATGGGTCAATGGAATAGCTACTTGTGTTGTTGTTGTTGTTGTTTTGTTCTTGAATATTGTTGTTGTTTTTTACCACTTGTGGCACAACTTGTGTGCACATTTAAGTAGCATATTTTGTTTTCATTATGTGCGGATAATTGTTTCTCGATTAATGTTTTATTTGCCTCTTCAATTTCAGAAAATTGTTTCAAAACTAAAGTGACCAAAAACAAAAAATAGCACTTTTCTTTTCAGAACGCAGATTGATTCAATTCAATTCAGTTTATTTTGTATAGCCCATTCTCACAAATTATAAATTTGTCTCAGAGTAATTTACAATCTGTACATATAGACATCCCAAAACCTCACATCGGATCAGGAAAATCTCCCAAACAACCCTTCACGGGGGAAAAAGGAAGAAACCTTCAGGAGAGCAACAGAGGAGGATCCCTCTCCAGGATGGACAGAAGAATATATGTCATGTGTACAGAAGGACAGATTAGATTTAAAACACATTCAATAAATATGAAAGAGTGTATGGATAGTTCTAGTAGGCATGGACCACGATCCAGACCTCCGTGCAGTGCCGCTGCTTCAGCTAGCCATGTTGGTGCCCTAAGCAATTAAACATCTCTCTTTTTCTGCCTGTTTTGTGATATAAATGCCTAAAAGGTGCCTAATATTTCTATACTGAAATAATATCGGCATTATAATTATTATAACTATGGTGATTTTTTTCGTTGCCTATTTTTGGTGCCCCCTCAGGACTTGCTGCCCTATACGTACAGCTGTAGCTCAGTGGGGTAAGAGGGCTGTCCTGCAACCGCAAGGTTGTGGGTTCGATCCCCGCTCTCCCCATTAGTTGCAAGTCGAAGTGTCCTTGAGCAAGGCACTGAACCCCCAGTTGCTTCCCGGGTGCATCACTGCAGCCCACTGCTCCTTAATAACTAAGGATGGGTTAAATGCAGAGAACATATTTCATTGCATTTAGTCATTGTACTCTGTGCAATGACTAAAGATAGATTGAATCCAATTGAATTGAATCCAATAAAGTGTAATGCGCATAATGGGAGCGCACTCAAAAAAATGACTCATTGGATGAACTCAATTAAAGTGTTGGCAGGTTTTCCATCCAATAATTATAAGCAACTCCAACTCAAATTTAGCACATCAGTGAAATAAAATGTAATTAAGTTAGTCCAACTCATTTGTATCAAATACATCTAAAATAAAATTACGATATTCATTAAATTAAATTATTTGAGTTTGTCCAACTCAAAATATAAATTACAAATATTCCTTTCCATTATCCATACCGCTTATCCTCATTAGGGGTGCTGGAGCCGACCCCAGCTGACATTGGGCGAAGGCAGGGGACACCCTGGACAGGCCGCCAGTCCATCCAGGGCACTATAGAGACAGACAACCATTCACATTCACACCGATGGGCAATTTAGAGATCAATTAACCTGACTGCATGTCTTTGGACTGTGGGAGGAAGCCGGAGAACCCGGAGAGAACCCACGCTGCCACGGGGAGAACATGCAAACTCCACACAGAAGGACCGCCCCGACCGGGACGACAGTGCTAGCCATTAAGAGTTCAGCTCAAAACATAACTCATCAAATAACTTCTGTTTAGATGGAGAATATCTGGAGAAATAATTCAACCAATCTTAATCCTTGAGGCTCAGATTTGAACCAGGAAGAGGGTGTAACAGTGTTACTGCTGAAGGCTCTGTGTATGTGTTGAAACACTAAAAAGCAATTTGGAGTCAACAGATCATCCAACCTGCATATTTAAAATATTGAGGACACCAGGAGTAAACCCACACAGGGAGAACATGTAGTCTCCAGGCTGAGAGGTGACAGTGCTGAGCAGGGTGCCCCCCAGTTATAGACAAGTTACCTTTGATTCAATAATAGATCCAAGGGGGCCATGCAGAGAGGGGATGTAAAGAAAGGAGAGGAGATGAGGATCAGAGTGAGGATGTAAAGAAAGGAGAGGAGATGGGGATCAGAATGAGGATGTAAAGAAAGGAGAGGAGATGAGGATCAGAGTGAGGATGTAAAGAAAGGAGAGGAGATGGGGATCAGAGTGAGGATGTAAAGAAAGGAGAGGAGATGAGGATCAGAGTGAGGATGTAAAGAAAGGAGAGGAGATGGGGATCAGAGTGAGGATGTAAAGAAAGGAGAGGAGATGAGGATCAGAGTGAGGATGTGTGCTAGCAGCTCACACGCCTGTTGAAGAGGCTCTAACAACTCTTCAACCATTACAGCCTCAGAGAATAAGGTATCCAGCTCCTGCTCTGAGTGAGGGTTGAACATCTGTGTATTTCTAACATTCTCTCTCTCTCTCTCTCTCTCTCTCTCTCTCTCTCTCTCTCTCTCTCTCTCTCTCTCTCTCACACATATGAAGTACTTTACCAATAGAGAGTTGAGGTGAGCAATAAGCCGTTACATGTTTGATGGGGCAAGTTGGATCACTGCTTAGTATTGAGCTCTGTCTAGTTGTCTGTCTCCACCTAGTGGCTATAACAGGTACAGTCCTCAACTACGTCACACATAGATGTGACCACGCTGCTGGTCATGTCATCTCACCGGCTGCAGGACCGTCAACAAAATGACTCCTTTTTAGATCGCTAGAGACAAACAATGCGCTCCTTGCCTTCCTTTCATTTGTTTTCCTAATTAAACGTTTTTTGAGAGGTTACTAAAATCCGTGATTCATCAGGCAGATCGATAAACTTCACTAGCTGCTTTCAGCTTTGCACCAAACAGGTTCAGTCACATCTCATGTGTGTTGGCGGACCTCCTCCACAAGGTGGCAGCATTACACAGATGACAAGTTGGCTTTCTCTCACACACACACACGCACACACACACACACACACTCACACATCACATCATTCAATAATTTAAGACCCATTTTCGGATTGTGTTTCTCTTGTCTCTCAATCTCACTTTTAGAGACCTGCGTAACAAACCCTCTTCGGACCACTAACCCTCAACTCTTCAAGCCCCCCCCCCCCCCCCCCCCCTCAAACTCGATTAACTTCCTCTCGCGTTGTTTCGACTGTCGCCACTCGCAGCATCTTTTTCTTCAGCATTCACTTCTGGCAGGATGGAGATATGCGATGTGATGCATATTATTTAGTTATGCTTGCCATAGTTGATGATATGTAGCACAGGTGTGGAAGGGTGTGAAAACACCTCTTCATCCCTGCAGGGGTTTCCCCCGCAGATGATTGGCAGTTACAGCCAAACAAACTTGACCCGTGGCCCAAAGGGATGATTGCTCACAAATTGCTGCAATATTGCAATCCCCCCCTCACATACACACAAACAAAATGATGTCATAGTAAATAATTTGATAACTCGGCCCCCTTTTTTTTGGCATGAATGTGATCATAATTTTTTTTGTATATCCTTTTTTTGCTCATTTATTTCATTTGATGAAAAACAAAAATGTCGTCATGCATGTTCTGAGCAGAAAAAAAGTGTTGATCTTTTTTAACGCAACATTATATCTATTTGCATCAACCAATCAGTGCTGCCTCATAATCCACCACAGTTTACGTCAAAACGTGCGCCGCGGGGGTCCGTCTTGAGCCAAACTCAGTTGCGCAGACTGGGATGCGCAGCAGCGCCTGTCCCCGCTGCTGCTGCTGCCATTAACGGCTCCAGACGAGCAGCCAACACTTTAAACTTGATACAGCGGAGGCAGAAATGGACTCGCACGTCAGGGAGTGTTTATGTGGAAGCTCCGACTCCACAAAGACTCTAATCCCACAAGTCTCACACACGCACACGCACACACGCCACAGACGCTGCGTCGTTTGCCAAACATTTTTTTTAGATTTCGAAAAAAGAAAAAAAGGTACTTCTGCATTGTTTGAGTTGGTTTATAAAATGTTCATGTTCATCAAATTGACATTCTATTGTTTTCCCTTAACTCACATGGAGTAAACAATAACCAATGTTCACTCTGCTTGTTAAGAATAGAAACAGTGGACCTCCTCGAGTGTGGCATTCAAGTGCAGCATGTGCCGCTCGGACAGATCGCTTTCTACTGACTGGTTGCGTCAAAACAGCGCATTCTGGGGCAGAAAGTTCCCCCGGTGTACTGCGCACGTGCGCCTATATGCACGGGAGTGCAGTTTCGTATTCTGTATATTGAGGTACACGTTTGAAGAACAATAAACACATATTACAAAGCTTTGTGTTTGCATGTGACCTGTTGGCTCAAAGCTTCTCCCAGGTGACAGAGGGTGGTGGGTCCTGTGTGCCGAATCATAACAGCGGGAATATGCGATGATACTCAGTAGAATGTTGATATTGTTGTAGATTAGTTTTTTTATTGAATAACCACTTTCTGCGTGTGACGTTTATATTCATCTGTTTGTGTTAATGATCTTTTGTAATAAAATAAAATAAAGTTGGTGCAACAAGAGGAATACAAGTTTGGTGAATGCAACACATAGGTATAATATATTATATAATTTCTGCTTTTATCCAATGATCTGTTTCAGAACACAGCCTATAAGTAGAGTTTGTATTTCATATGTATTCATCCGCTGGATTAAAACCACACAACAACAAGAACACATCAGTGGGTCGCAGTGTCTTCTTCTCCCCGGCCGACAGATGATGAACTCCCCGGTGTCTGATTCACACGTTGCTCTTTTTCTCCGGAGAGCTGTAACCAGAGTTCCGCTGAAGAGGTCGCGCAAGGACTTCTGACGGAGTTCAGCCTGTGCGTCAGTGAGTGGTCCGCCTGTGTGTGTGTGTGTGTGTGTGTGTGTGTGCGCGCGCGTGCGCGCGTGTGTGTGTTTCATTCAATGAAACGCAACACTGCGCTCCTCTGTCTGAAGCCTCTTCGGAAACAGGTTTGATTATATTTAAAAGCTTGACCCGGGAGAGGAACCCAAACAACTGTCTGTTCTAATATTAGCCGCGTGCGGCTGCGAGACTGTTATGAATTCTTCTATTATTGTCTGAGGGCGCGGATTGTATAGCAAAAAGGCAAAAAGAGTAACACTTTTGGCTGCAGTATGGTGGGAAAGAATATATCAGTCACCTGATAAATAGTGCTGGCTGTGGGCCCGTTTGATCAGACGGTAACAAAGCGCCTGATATATGAGTAATAAATGACTTTCATTATCACTGTCGATATTATCATTAATATCCATCCATACATATATATATATATATATATATTGTTGTATGTATTACTGATTTAAAGGCGCATGTGCGTAAAAGCGAGTGAGATACCCGCGTGCCACTGATATCGCGATGAAAGCAAAATAAAATAAAAAATAAAACATTAATAATATTCTCCATCAAAACACAAATCCACATCAACTTGACACAGTCTCTTCTTCTTCTTCTTCATCTTTTTCGTCTTCATTTTATGACAAATTCAGCAGTGTATACAGCTTCACAGTATCCTCCAATTATTGTGTGCAAAGAGAAAGTTTCTCGTAACGATGTCACCTGATTGGGATTGAAAGAACTTTGGCAAAGGAAAAAAAGAGAAAGAGAAGAGAAAAAAAAGAAAAAAGAAGAAGAAAAAAAAGAGAAACGTCTCCCCACCCCCAACAGAAGAGGAGACCGCCCACCAGAGACAGTCAACCCGAGACCCCTTATAGATTTAAAAAGAGAGGCTGCATTCTCAGACTGACACTTATTCAACACTGCCACCTTAAGCAGATTACTTTGTGCGCCGTTTGTGTAAAACACGCCGCTCACTTCGCGTCTCTCCATCATGTTCAGGATGCTCCAGCCGGGCTTTTTTCTCTTGATCGTATGGCTTTGTCACCTCATCGGACATCACAAAGTTCACGGTAAGCTTTCTTCAAGTATTTTTCTTTTATTCATCATCATCTTTTCTTTTTTTGTGTTTTGGAGAAAAAATAAAGAAGAAGAAAAAAAAAAACTTCCGACGTGCTGTCAGCCACACACACAGATACAAACACACACATTCACACGTACGCACACACATTCACACACACATAATCACGACCACGTCCAAGTATCGGAATATTTGCTGCAACCGAGAAACTTTTCAAAGTGAGTTTCCTTATTATTTATTTTTTGGAGGGGGACAAACAAAAACCTTCTCTGTGCATCAGACCGTGCGTGCGCGTGTACAACACAGGTGCCATATGTGGTGCCACTTCGAAGTAACAGACTATAGGCACGCGCGTGGAAGCCGCCACGCCGCGCTGGTATCTCTGCGCGTGACAGCGGCTCGCGGTGCGGTCTGCGAACCCCGCGACACAAGTTTAGAAATATCCACTGTGAGTTCTTTAAAAGGGTGTGTTATGAATATGTGTTATGTTTATACCCAGCTTTGTGTGCGTGTGAAAAAAACTCGAAGCTTTATTTGTGGTGGTGGTGGTGGGGTGTGTGTGTGTGTGTGTGTTGCAATTGTACATGTTTAAGACAGAAAAAGGAGGATTCTTTTGCACTTATAGCATTTTTGTGCAAAAATATATCATAGAAATATGTCCTCGATTTGAGCAGCAACACCAGCTCGTGAACACTTCATGGCATATGCGTGTTTGCGTGTGCGTTTGTGTGTTGTTGGTTCAGACATCCTGCTGGATCAAAGGCTTTTTTTTTTGCCCCGCAAGAAATGGAATAACTATTCTTGTTTTGTTGTTGTTGTTGTGTTGTTGTTGTTTTATTTTTAAATCAACTTGTTCACACTTGACGTGTTCATAAGCAAGGCGTTGTCTGTCTGGGATATTGTTCTCTGTTTGGAGAGACTAAAGAACCGAGGCTCTCTGAAGGAGATTGGCTGCTATTTAACGCTGTCTAGACGCTCCACTTTCTGTCCGCTGATAACAAGGAGGCTCTGGGAATAAAGGACCCCCCCCCCCCACACACACACACCCTCCAGGATAGATTCTTCTCACTTTTAGATGGGATGGGGGGGGGGGGGGGGGGTTGTGGTTTGCATTGTAATGACTGTCAGTCACAGATGGGAAAGGCAAGTCTCGTAAAAAAAAAAAGTCAGACAAAAATACAGCCGGGAGGGAGAAATGGGAGGGAGGGTCTCGGATAATACTGCTGCATGTATGTGTGTGTGTGTGTGTGTGTCTGTCTAGTCCGTCTGGGTCAGCGGTTTCAGACGTGCGACATTCGGCGATGTTTAATCTTGTCTTCCGTCCACAGCTGGGAACTGCTGGCTGCAGCAGGGGAAGAACGGGAGGTGCCAGGTGCTCTACATGCCCGGGATGACCAGGGAGGAGTGCTGCCGGAGCGGGAGGCTGGGGACGTCCTGGACCGAGGAGGACGTCCCCAACAGCACGCTCTTTCGGTGGATGATCTTCAATGGCGGGGCTCCTAATTGCATACCTTGCAAAGGTGGAGGTGCACTCATTTCCCTTCGTTATCTTCACAATACACATGCACCCCTCAAGTCATTGTTGCTTAAAACAGACCCCCCACCCCCCCAACAAAAAAGAGGGTATCTTTGCGAGCTCCGAATTGCGTATTGCACGATTACGCACTTTATGCTTGAATTTCTACGCACAAAGCCGAGCATTACTCCCCCCCCCCCCCCTAGCATCACATAACCTAACGTGGATTTCCCCCCCTTCTTTTTTTCTTTAGAAACCTGCGATAATGTTGACTGCGGGCCCGGGAAGAGGTGCAAGATGAACAGGAGGAGCAAGCCGCGCTGCGTGTGCGCACCGGACTGCAGCAACATCACTTGGAAAGGACCTGTCTGCGGCTCAGACGGGAAGACCTACAAGGACGAATGCGCACTGCTCAAGGCCAAATGCAAAGGCCACCCCGACCTGGACGTGCAGTACCAGGGGAAGTGCAAGAGTAAGTGCGCGCGACGTGTAACCTCTCCGCACTTTGTCATACTTTGTGTCACGTCTAGACTTCTTCTTCTTCTTCATATTCTTCTTCTTATTTTTCTTCTTCTTCTTCTTCTTCTTCTTCTTCTTCTTCTTCTTCTTCTTCTTCTTCTTCTTTGTCTCCGAAGAAACGTGCCGCGACGTCTTGTGCCCCGGCAGCTCCACGTGCGTCGTGGACCAGACAAACAACGCGTACTGCGTGACGTGTAACCGAATTTGCCCCGAGGTGACATCGCCCGAGCAGTACCTGTGCGGAAACGACGGGATCGTGTACGCGAGTGCGTGCCACCTGAGACGGGCAACCTGTCTCCTGGGCCGGTCCATCGGAGTGGCGTACGAGGGGAAGTGCATCAGTAAGTCTGCCACATGGAAAGCCCCCGGACTGTGACTGCACGTTGCTTCAGCTCTGCAGTCATTTCACTGGCAGTTTTATTTTGTCCCAACATTCCACTGAAGAGGGGGGTCTTGGAGAGAGAGAGAGAGAGAGAGAAATTTGCTCAAGAAATGATAGACATCTTATTATTTCCTGATGTTGGCAGCACTATGCCATATGGGAGAGAGAGGGGAGTAGAGAGGGGGTGGGGTTTGTGTGTGTGTGTGGGGGGGGGGGGGGGCAAAACAGGGCAGTGCTGAGGGCCATGAAGAAACGTTTAAAGTTAATATTTTAGTCAGATGGATTCTTATCCAGAAAGCAGTCATGGTAATGCATCGAATCAAAGATGTCCCTCCTTCCTCTTCCTTCCTCTCCCTCTCTCCCTCGCTCTCTCTCTCTTTCTCTCTCTCCAGAGGCCAAGTCGTGTGAGGACATCCAGTGCAACGCGGGCAAGAAGTGCCTGTGGGACGCGCGCATGAGCCGGGGCCGCTGCTCGCTGTGCGACGAGCTCTGCCCGGAGAGCCGGGCGGACCAGGCGGTGTGCGCCAGCGACAACGCGTCGTACCCGAGCGAGTGCGCCATGAAGCAGGCCGCCTGCTCCCTGGGGGCGCTGCTGGAGGTCAAGCACTCGGGATCTTGCAACTGTAAGTAGTAGAGAGAAACGAAAGCGAAAATATGAAAGAAAAAAATGAACACACGGAACAACCCCCCCCCCCCCCCCATCTCCAAGCAAAAAGACGCTTGATGCTTCCCCATCAAAACAAACCTCCCCTGAGAGTGCACCCCCACCGAGAACCCCACCCCCAACCCCACCAAGCATTTTTTTTTTAAAGATTTGACTTCTTCTTTCGTTTTTTAAAATCCAATACTTCTGCTAAACAACATACTCAAGAGGTAAATGGAAAGACAAACAAAAGCATATAGCTGTATATCAGCGGACCTTTAAGACTCAAAAAATACATTTGGTTTGCCGTGGAACCATCCTAATATTTAAAAGTAAAAGTTATGGTCACGTTAGTTGGCCTGAAATCTCATGCAGTTAAAAAAAAAATTCATTATTATAATAATTTTTTTGCGGGTTTATCTTTATGATAGTGGTCATATCTTTACAGCTTGTAAATTCCATGGTCGCATTTGTTAATCTCATGGTAACGGTGTATTTAGTGTAATATTTTTTTGGCATTATTATTATCATTATTATCATTTCCCTTTTTTCGATTCAAAAATGCCCTGCCTCTTGTGACATTCACCACGCTGCCTACATGTCAGTGAGGCTCCTCCATCCGCTCAGTGTGCATGAGGTGATCCGAACATTGGTGCCACGTTGGCGACGCAGACCATGTGACTTTGGACTTACCGAACGATAGCCTCGAAGGGAGCATCGGCATTTTACATTCCGAGCTGCTATGTGAAAGAGAGCCCCCCCCCCCCCCCCTTGTTAACCCCTCCCCCACTCTACCAAACACCACCACTGAGTATGCGACGGAATCCAAGGGGACCAACTTTATGATCACCTCATGAGCTGAATATAAATGTGATGCGATGACAGTGTGAGCTCGTACAGAACCACGCTCTCCTTCTCATCTCACTAGCTAACTTTTTTTTTTTTTTTTTTACTGTGCGTGCTGTTTCCAGTGAATGTATTGTGTATCAGAAATGACAAATCGATTTGGATTGATGAGGGACTGCCTGTTTATTTTCTTCATATTGTCATTTGCTCTCATTTTTTTGTGGGGGTTTCTTTTCATGTCTTTCTTTCTTTTTTTTATGTGTCCGATGTAAATCTCTTCTGTGCAAAGAAAAGAAAAAATACCTCAGAACTGTGTTGCTGCTCTCTGACCTGCTTGCTAAGGCCAGGCTGCGACACAGAGTCCTCCCTCCCTGTGCGTTTGAGCCAGACAATAACAATCGGAGCAAAAGGAAAACCAGCAAATCCGAGAACACAAGAGCACCTTTTTTTCTTTTCCTTTTAGTTTTGAGGCACGTCTGCTTTCAGGGGAATCATGCCCAAAAGAGACAGAGCCACCGGAGTCCATCCAGTGCCCCCTAGCCCACCTTGTGACTCCCTAAACACCGCCCCCCCCTCCCTTCCTCACAGAGCCTCCCCTTGCACCCTTCTTTTCCATCGGCCCGCAATTTTGTTTCTCTTGTTGCAGCCCTGACTTATTAAGTTTCATGATTGCAGATGCCACAGTGTTTGTTGATGCCAAGTCACACAGACCCACACACAGAGAGATGAATAATCACACACACACACACACACACACACACACACACACACACACACACACACACACACACACACACACATACACACACACACATATAAAGAAACGAAAGGGAAGCTGTGTGCCAGGGGCTTTACTGTGAGCTTTTTAAATTTTTTTTAAACATTGATATTCTGTGCTGTTGTGGTCCATATTCATACAACAGCTACCATATATTCTCCCATATAGCCATTACAGAAGACCATGGAGGAGGATGAGGAAGATGAGGACTCAGACTACATGGCCTATGTCCGTATCTCCTCTATACTGGATGGATAGGCCTCCCGTCACTAGGGGAACATCCTAGGGCAAGGAATCATGTCCATACTGTACATTATGTGTATGCTTATTTATTTTTAAAAGAAAAAGGAAGTATACATATAGTTCAGTCTGCTAGATGTTTATTTATACTTTTTGTTGTTGTTGTTGTGTGTTTTATAATTTATACATTTACAATGTCAGGCTTACTATCTACCATGATATATATCGTGTTACCACTCATTTCCCCCATATTTGTTGTTGTACTTTTTGACTTTTTCTTCTCTCTTTTTTTATCATGAAGAAATATATTTGTCCAAAGAGAAGCAGTGTTATTTATTTGTCATGCTACCGTGTAAGTAAGTCCTCTCTACAAGCTGTAAATTGCATTCCCTGAAGCTGTACAAAATCTGCTTGTTCCTGTCAAATCTCTATCACAGATGTTTATGTCACACATACGTAAATGCATGTTTAGGCTGTGTGTTTATTTATTGGGAATATATCAATCATTTTATGTACAGTAAGTGTTTCCGGTTTGTTTACAACTCACGAGAACTGACCAAAGGGATTATCTCAATGGTTTTGCAAAAAAAAAAGAGCATCGTAAAGGTTGCAACACAGCAGTGATGAAATGGAACAGAAGAAAAAGAAAAAAAACTCAAAACGAGCCATTTGTCTTTCTTTTCCTATTTCTTTGGTTACTTCTTAGTTTCAGCCCTTTTAGATTTGTTTCCGAACGGAGACGATAACTTAAAGACATTCAATAGCATTCATTTTGTCATACCACATTAGAGCAGAGGTAAGTTTTGGACAATACTTGATTATTTTTGGAAACAATGTGCCATTGACATTTTTGTCTGCTGTCTTCTTGCCAATGTGCTCCATATTTCTCTCTGAGAGCTCAAATAGGACGAACGTACTGCAGTACTCTATATCAGCCGTCATCACTTTGTTCCCTTTTTTGTTTCTGTTTCTTTTCTTTCTTTTCCAGAATACATTTTTATTTTCAAACATCACAAGAGAAATACAAAATTCTGTTATGAATATATAGTTTTGTATTTTTTTATGTAAATGTCATATGTACATACAAAGTTTGATGGTATTTGTACAGATATGAAGAGTGAAACAATAAAAGTTTTTTCCTTATACTTTTCTCTGACTGCTGTATTATTCCTTTACGAATAACATGTTGTGAAACTTGGCACAAATGCAGATTTGTTTAATTGAAATTGGGACCTAAATCATATATGTAGAGCTATATGCATATAAGATATATGGTGGAGCAAAGTACACAGTGAGATGAGATATATTTATCTACTGTGAATGATGTTTGAAATATATTTCATACTGTGGAATCAGTCCTTTTATATCTCTGGGTTTATTAGGCTATTCAATAACACTTTATTTCAGACTCAGGGTCCCCAAATAGAACAAAACACATCCAAACAGTACAATTAAAATACATAGACCTCCCAATGCCTTATAAAGATACAGCTGTACCAATGCCTTAGCTGAGACTGATAAGTATTACACTTTATGTTTGATAAAACTCAAGATGATTTCATTTTCAGTCATTAACACGGCAAATAAATGTATACTAATATTTCTTAAAACAGTTTGTGAAGTATCTGCGGACACACACATAACGCCAACGGTATAATGCTCAGTACAGTCAATAATGGCCCTTACAATCACCCCATGATCTGTGAATTAGCATTTTTAAATTCATACACCAGTTACACAATCAGGTGGAAGAACTATCAGAATATATGAAACAAATCAAAACCATTTAATGAAGCATAACAATATGGTATATTGTAATAAACAAGACATATTTGCATCACAGTCTTATAGATGACGAAGCAAAAATGTGAGAATAAAAGGGTTTGATCAAACCCAAGATGAGCCTTCTCGACCAAAGGTTAATCCCTGTGGATGTGCTGAGTTTCTTTCCATTAACACCATCCTCCACGTTATCTGTGCTATGGAACACACATCCGCGGCGTAAATAGACGGTAGATGTGTCTGGACATGTCCCGCTGCATGTAAGGCATCCATGTAAAGTAATCTCGGCTGCTGGCACCAGTCCTCCATTTCTCAGCCAGCTGTGTTCGCCCGCCAGCTCGCTCGCTCGGTTTGTTCCTCTGCGCTCTCCGTACGTCATTGACAACAAACATGGCGTCCTCAATGTCACTTCTCGGTTTGGGACGTGCTTCTCTGCTCAATGCAGCGTATAAATTGGCCCTGAATCCTATCAGGTAATTCGGCATGAAGTGCTTATTAACTTTATCTTCTTAGCGTGTTACTGCGAGTCTTTTTGTTGGAAACATGTCGACCAAAGACGACGTAAGCAGGCCGTGTGTGGGTCACCGGCTAGGAAGTGACTCTAAGCTAGCCGGCGGTGAAGCACTGAAATAAATCACGTTATAGGGTTTCGCTATGTATTTAGGGCTCGAGATGTGAGTTTAAACGCGTAACTAACTGCGTCATTGCTCGTGCTTTAAGTCTTTAAGGCGACTCGTCTGTCTTCACGTCGAGGCTGCAGTTTCCTTACAGCACTTGGCTAGCTCGCTAATTAGCTACAGTTAGGTTCAGCTGGTCCCGTTATAAATCAATTTGAGACTAAACGTCAGTCCTCGCTGCTCACTGCGCCACCAGCGTGCTGCTGGACCGGGACCAACATCCGGGGACTTTCCTCTGTAACGGACCTCACCGGAAAGGTCACGCGGCCTGACCTGCTCACAGCGAGCTCCAACCTGACGGCTCAGCTCGCCCTACAGCCGGTCTGCTGCTTCTCGGTTGAGACACAATGTGTGTCTTGCAGTAACATATGAGCCTCTGCATTGTGTGTTACAGTTGTTCTTATATAACGTATTATCTTAGCTGGGCATATTCTGTTCTTTCCCATTTCAAAGTGTACTTCATGTGTTGTGACCTAAACACTGTTGCACACATCATGATTAATTCTCCAGCAAAGTGTAATATCTGTCATGTTACTTCATCACCATTGTGAGACTTTCTTTACACAATACAAGGCCTCTTCCGCTTTACTATTAGACATTGGCAACGTTGTGCGATGAGCTCACGACATTTCAGATGACGGGTTTGATTGCATTGCTTAAAGGAAAGATGCATGAATAAAAAATTGATTTCATGGCCTGAATGTGCGCCCAGAAGTACCCAATGTTAAGAAATTAATATTTGATACGACAGTTTGTTGGCTGATATCGTTGGCGTTTAAGACTCTTTGGTGACGTGAGGTAAAAAGAAGATCAATAGTTGAGCAAATAGTTTGACAAAATGTTGCACATGGTCCTGTTGAAGAGTAATAAAACAATTAACAATGTTCATTGATGATTGATCAATACATTATTTTAGTTAACAGTTGCGAATTGTGAATTTATGCATTTTATCAGATTGGCAGTCAAGATCTCAAAACATTTCATTGATAATTGCATAAAATGTAAGTCGTAGATAACCACTCATTTAAAAAACCTCAAACTAACAAAAATGTGGCATTCTCCATCATTAGATGGAACTAGAACTAGTGATCAGAAGTGGTATCTCATTCAAGCGATGACTTGAGGGAATAGAATATATAATAAATAAATAAAAGCTGCATCTATGTAGCATTTTCACACCAGAAACCAAGTTGGTCAGAATGGTGTCCCTGATCTTCTTTATGTTTAAATTCAGATATCAGAAAATCGCAGGGGGGCATTAAACAATCCAAATCAATCTATAATTGAGATTTCTCAGGGTTGTTATCTCGAGTGTGATTCTCTGGATCGGCCCTTCACTCGCCGAGCCTTCGATGGCACGTTGCTGTTTTGTGACGGGACACGGCTGCACATTCACAAAGAGCCGCACAGTCCTCGCTGCCAGACGACCACGGCCAGCATTAAGCACGTCCTGTCATTAAGATGAGAGTCTGCCAGAGATTCACCAGACAGAACTAATAGGTGGCGGGCGGGCGGGGGGGGTCCCTCCTTGTCTCTTTATGTTCGCCGTATCCTCGCCCCACCGCCGCTGCCTCCAAGATATGGGAGGGTGGGGGGGGGGCGATGGCGGAGTGTAATTTGTTTGTGTAATTTAGTTTTAGTTCTCTGTTACCGGGCCACCTTTGACAGTGTGTGCTCGGCATTTAACGTCCATCTACTGGTTTCAGGTCTGCGAGCACATCAACATCAAGGCTGGCCGAGAGACCGGGACAAGACACGCAACTTATTACTGTGAATGAGAAATTGGTGAGTATCCCTCTGAGGTCGACGTGACACCGATTGATGTTTGTCTGATCTTCTGTCTTCCGATTACCCTCCTGGAAAAATTGTTACAAAAGAAACTCCTTAATCCATTGCCAAAATGAGCTTGTATTATTAGACCGTTTGTGACAATATGAGGGTAAAAGTTATTCTAGGTAGTCCTGCGTGAGCTCGCAGCTCCCGCTAATCCTCTAGTCGGCACACCTATCACCCTTTGATGAAAAGTTATTGAAGAAGTTGCTCCAGCTACTGAATCGTCATTTTATGCAATGGAATTTAGGTCAAATCATTTATTATAATCATGTTTTTTTTGCATTAAAATTCCGATCTGCTATTAGGCTAAATACAAAAAAAGGGAACATCATTTGAGGTATGGGCCAAATTTCAAGCTTTAATAAATCTGTACCCATATTGTAAATTGTATATGTGGGATAGTTGTTTCATACCAATGAGGTCACACTAGCTATTCAAAACACATCTTAGTATCTTGCAACATTTTGTAACCACAGCACTTAAAAAACAAACAAAACGTCTCTTGACTTTATTCTTTTGGTGCAACAGCATTAATAGAGCTGATGTTGAGGTCACTTTTAAACTTTTCCAGCTTACAGTTTGACAAGTTATTTCTACAGACAAATGTACTCGAGGGGACACTGATCATCAGACAAGAAATCATTGAATTCTTTGACAGTTGCTTTTTTTGGTTTGGAATCAACAACATATGCATGTTGGTTGCAACGCCTCTATTGACGTAGCTCGCATTCTGTAAACAGCTTATCCAGCCTGTCGTGGCCTCTTCCTACATTTCCATAGTGTCGACACTGCACACAGATTGTAGCAGATTGTCTCTCTTAATTTATTTATATATATATATTAGGGCTGTGAAACGATTAAACATTTTAATCAAATTTATCACAGGTTTCTGTGGATTAATCATGATTAATCACATATTACCGATATTCTCGGTATATTTTTGTGAGAACATAAAGATTTATGACAAAAGACGAATATATACATTTATATACAGGGGTGCACATAACTTTTTCAGTGAGTTACTCAGGTGAGGGGGGGGTGCAAGTGACTTTTTTTCGTCCCGATGGGCACACGCCGGCATCGGAGCTCTGCGGCGCGCGAGACGGAGAGCCGAGAAGTGTTAACGCGACACGTAGAGACAGAATGACATGCTGCTGGTTAGAGACGACCAACAACAGACGGATTGGAAGCTCATTCTGCGCATGCGTTAAATGCGTTAAAAAAACAAACTAATTAATCCTGTAATTTAATCATAACGCGTTAATGCGTTATTTTTCACAGCACTAATATATATATATATCTATAGATATATAGATATATATACATACATAGTGTTTCCCCTACCATTATAACAGGGTGGCGTATAGTCAATATACCCATCGGTCGATGGACAGAAAGTAATCAGCCAGATTTTGAATAAGTAATTTAAAAAACCAATGCCAAACATTCTCTGGTTTCTGCTCTTCCATTTAGATAATGTCAAGCGTTTCTCTGTGGTGATGGGAATATTTGTAATACTTGTTTTACATTTTGTGCACTAAACTAGACTAATCCACAAAACAATCAGCAGATTTATCGATAACCACTCTTCTGGTTAAACGAATACATGGCAACGCCCTTAAACGTTGTATGGATACTGTGACCCAATAACAGAAGGGAAACATTGCTGATTCTCCACCAGCTGTGTCCTGTTGCATTGTGGGTCGTGTGGGTCGTGTGTGTCGATAACCGTGAGCGCCCCGATCATTTGATGGTGACTGAGCAGGATGGTGAACATGCTGTATTTGGATCCATTCACTGTCAGTAGTTGGTCGAGGTCTGTGGCGTTCTGTGAGCAGCCGTACACTCGCCAACAGGCTGCGGTTTGGCCGAAAGAACTCGAAGAGCGGGTTTCAATTAAAAATGTGTAATCAAAGTCGGCTCACGGGTCAACGGGTGGCGATGAATTCAGAATTAAATTTTTTTTCCCGCTTCTTTTTTTCTGCGAATGATGCGGTACAGCTGTGGATAGCTTTATATTTCATCACACAGGGTCCTCTGGGCCTCTTTTCATTAAGTGGGTTGAAGTGCAGCCTAAACATCGGTAAGCATGCATTTGAAGTGGCCAAGGTTACCAACCGCTCGAAACAAGGAATGATCTTTTGAAGTGAACGCCGCGTCATTAAAAGAACAGAGGAGATAGGAGATAGCGGAGAAAGAGGGAGTTTGTGGAGAATGTGGGAGTCTGTTGTGGACTTGTTTTGGGGAGTGTGTGTGTGTGTGTGTGTTGGGGGGGGGGGGTTCTGTGTGTGGGCAGCGTCGGTACGCCTTTGTTCCAGACCAAAGCTGACCATACTGGCAGACAAACCTTTGGCTGAGTGGAGTGTCTGTCTCTGTCCTCTCAGTGGGGGCCACTGAGAGGAACAGCAGAGGGGAGGAGAGCGAGAGAAAAAAGGGCCTCTAAAAAAAAACGAGGAGGGGGTTGAAAGAAAAGAAGCTTGCATGGAAAAAAGTTTGAGAGACAACCTGAGACTCGCGATAAAAAAAGACAGTGGCCACTTCAGAGTTTGTCGGCCACAGAGGTTCCTTTGTGGCACGCTGTTGCTCTAATGCTCTCCCAGACGGGCCAAAAGAGAGAGAGAGAGAGAGGCCCTCAGCTGTTTACAGTACAGTGGGCAACGGGAGCGCTCTCCCTCTTGGGCATTGGGGGCATATATCGGCGCCAGTCACTCATCAGGCCGTCAATAAGTGCGAATTGCTTTCTGGTTCGACCAATCAGACAGCGGTCTCGATCCGCTCCGAGGTTATCCCGGGTTTGCGTGTTTGTCCCTCTCGTTCTCTATCGTGCACAATAACCTCATTGAGACAAGGTTGCATTTTGGCTCGGGTAAATGATATTTTGAACTCGCTCAAAAAAAAAGAAAAATGTTTCTGCGACACCCGTTATCGTGTCCTTGGTTCTCGTCTGTCCCAAAATATGCACACCTTCGCAGGAACGTGTGTCTCCGCAGTGTGTCGGGCCCTCTCTGTTACAGGCAAATTAAAGCCATGAAGGGCAGGAGTCCTCTCGCGGGTCAATACTGTGAACTCATCCAGTGAAGAGGATTTCCTTTTAATGGGATGTGTAAATAATTTAGCAGGAGGCTGCGGACAAAAAAAGAGACCCTCCAACTATTTGATAAGTCATTAAAATGGCTTTAATCATAGTATTTTTTTTGCCTCATGATAACTATGGACTTGTAGGGAGAACCATTCCTGAGCTTTCTGTGTTTATCAGCTCATTGTTTTGGTAGTAGAGCTCTATGAAACCCGCTGCACACTTTCCGTCTCACAGAAAACGGCAGATAGACAAAGTGAGTGACTAGGTGGTCCCCGTGGTGGAGCCGTTAGCTGCTTAAGAGCCCGTTAATTCCCTCAGTGGAGACTAACACCCGAGTTAAAAGGAGAGGGTTGTTTTCAACTAGACATGAAAAGAACCCTCTTTTTATACAAGTTTGCCATATCTTCTGAAAAGGTCGTCACATTTTTGTGTTCAAAAGTGGCCTAAAAAAACCAATTAAAATTTTAAAGTAATTTTTCCAAATCCCAAATTCCTTTTTTTGCGTGGTTCTTGTGAGGTTGTGCCGTCTGGTGCTAAATATTGCGTGCATTTTAAACCTGGATACCAGAGCTCGATGAAAATGGTGATGGCATACCCTTTTTCTCACATTTTAATAATAGAACAAATGATTGAGACGGCAGATTAAATATTGAAAACAACATTCAAATGTCAAACTTAATGCAAGTTTGTGATTGCTGCTGTTGTGCGCTTTCAAATAGGAGCAAAAAGTTTGAAGGCGTTGTCTGAATGTGATTAATGAGGGCGAATAAAACGACCTGCGTGATGGAGCGCCTGAGCCCAAAGCTGTTCCCCGCAGTGGCCAAGCCGACCTGCCTTTGTTCGTCATGAGTTCATGACTGTTTGATTAAGCCTGCTGGGCAGCTCCCAGGGTCCGGCCGGCTGGCCAGTGATACACGGCGTTACACGAAACGTCTGTGACCTCCTTCAATTAGAGTCGGGCCTTTCGCTTCGCGCCCGGGTCCCTGGCAGCTGCTCCGGCGGGCCCGTAACACGATGTCCTCCGCTCGCGCTTCAGCCGTGGCCAAGTGCGCTGCCCTCTCTCCACATAAAGACGACACCATCATCTTAAAGCGCTCGTGAAGCCTCGTTATAGAGTTCTCTAAAGGCACTAGGCGCCTTTTTACGAGACAGAGGAGGCCAGTTGTTAGAGTGCGGGGGGGGGGGAGGGGAGAGAGAGGGAAGAAGGTAGGTAAATTGGTACGACCTTCCGATGCTCGGCGTGTTTTACGGTTCGCTCGTCTGAAATATTTGGCTTCCCGTGCGTTCAAAGCCTAGCGCTCGATCGGGCGGCAACGTGACGCGTCTGGACAAAAGATGTCGGGGTTTGAATGCGGCAATGTTGTTTTGGTCGTTTTTTTCAAAGGCTAAATTGAAATCAGATTTGAAATAGCCGGAGTCCGTCGATCAGGATTCATTGCGCGGAAGATATCGGATCGTTAATCCCCCGAATGCCCAATCGCTCAAAGTGAGCCGGCTCAGTTGGACGTCTTCAATTGGACGCGCAACTTTAGCTTGAGAACTCAATTTCCGCTGAATTATTGTGAGTGTCGCTGGTCAAAGTAGGAGGATACTTTGGACCACGGAGACATCAAACGGGTATTATTCTATTGCGAGAAAATAAGCTTGCAGATGCAACAAAGACGATAATAAAAAATAACAAACAGCTATCCCAACTATGGAGACGCTGTTTTAAGCCTGTGTCCGCTCAGCCGGCCTGGCCTCAGACACAGAGAGACTTGCAGTGGAGCAGACTACGTTCACCATCCCCCCTCTCATCCTCCTCTCCCACCCTTCCTCCCTCCGTCGCACAACATAGACAACTTAAGTGTCTGTTTTGTCTGGTTCGCCCTCTCACACGGCGGCGCGCGCTTATGCAAAACTCTCCCCTCGGCTCAAGTTTGGAGTAGCGGGTCAGAGGATGTCGGTCTTTGAAGAGTGCCAGAAAAGAGGCTTTATTATGTATCGTCCACTAAATGCTATTTCATGTGTTAACACTCTTCCACAGAGACTAAGCCTCTTAGGAGGACTCCTCAGACCCCGTCAGCGACGGGTACTTTTCGGAAGTGTCTGGCCGCTAACACGGGCCCGCTACTTCTGTTTGTCTACACTTCCAGTTTAATTGCGCTCTTATTCTGATTTTTCCTACCCCTTCCAGAAGGGTTTCTAATGTCGGCCACAACGACAAAAACAGCGAGCGCACTGAACGCATCTTTGGTCTTTGCGCCGTTCGTCAGACCAAACGGGACGTGAGCACGGGGTCGAGGAAGCGATGTTACGTTAAGCGGCCTGCAGGATAATCGGTGGTTTAACAATGACAAATAATTGCTGGACCTTCTTCAGGCCGAGGCCTCCAAAGACGTTTAGTTTACAGATGAGATGCAGGCGAACTGAACCGTGACCCGTTTGGTGTTTGTTTTGATAAATCACGATGGTTCTGAGGTTATTAACAAAAGAATACCCATGAAAACACACTTGAACTGCCGGCGTCTTTTGAAATGCCGCCAGGACAACACAAACAAGTGTGTTTGCAGTCAATGCGTTCATAAATGCCCGTCCCCCGTCCCCCCACCCTCCTTCCGATTCTTCACTGGTATGCGTAATGTGAGAATTGAGATGACCCTCATGCCAGCTGCTTTGCGTTCTCCGGTGTTAAACCACTCCCACACATGAGGGAATAAATATCATATTTGTTTCTATTAGAGACATGCCGCCCTCCACCTCCCCACCCCCGATGTCCAATCAGTAATTGGCACGCTTTCTCCACTTCAAAGGGGTCTGAAGGTGGGAACCGGCCGAGGCTGACGAGTGAGGCTCTCGGTCTGGGTGTGGGCTGGACAGTGGGGGGTTAAGGGTGATGTGTTTGGGCTTTCACCACATGCTGACTCAACATGATTCAGCTCGGCTGACCTCATGACCCCTCCTGGCTGCCAAGGCGAAATGTTTGGCATGTGGGGGGGGGGGGGGGGTTCGTTCTGAGACGAACTGGACTGTACTTGTGTCCACCGTTACCCACACCGCTGTGGTGGTGACGCTAGACATGCTTTGTCCGAGCCGGTCATGCACAAACGTCCTTTATTTGTTTAGTAACTGCACTAATGGGAATGCACTCGGGAGAGGCCTCCGATTAGATTTAAAAACAAGACCACCGGTGTGTTCTCAGTTAATTTAAGGACGATGTTCTGGGATATTTGCTTCATTGATTAATCTGTTGATTGTGTCTTTGCTTTGTCGATAAAAAAACCAACCTGAAAATAGTGACTAACCTCCTGAACCATGGTGATATCTTTTTGTATTGACTTGTTCAGTCCAACTAACTGTTCAAAACCCAAACATATTTAGTTTCTAATAGTAATTTAAAGGAAACAGCAAACCCTTACGTAACCAGAGAATATTTGGTGTTTTTCCTCCATTAGATGGCTCAAACAATCTAAGTCAATAAATTCACCCCACGTCTTTCTTACACAAGTCTCGCTTCAGAATTGAGCCGGGATCATTGCAAGAACAGATGCGAATTTCCTCCTCCGGGGTTTATTTTAGGTTTAAAACGATCCTCTTGTTCGAAATATACACAAAGGGAATATCGGATGATTGTTCGGCTACTCGCTAAGCGAACGAGCAGAAAAGGTGATCAGAAGACCGGGTCGACATCCTCACCTGTTTTGAAGTTCTTGTCCAAGTTTAGCCAAAGTACACCAGTGGGAACCGCTTTTCAGACCTCTCCGTGCAATTGATATTTTCATCAAAATGTATCTGGTTGTTGTTTTTACTTCACCGTTTCCTCCGAGGATGCCTCCGAAAGTGATCGTCTAGTTTTCTTTATAGATGAAATTCCTGCAAAAACACTTCTTAACTGCAGGAACATTTACACTCTACAAGGCAGAGTTTTAGAGCTTTGAAAACGACGACGTAGGCGATCCGCTTCCGCTACTTAATTGGGTCTTAGCGGTCACGACGTGGCCTTTCCAGATTGGTACAGTTTGACCTCGTCGTCGGTCCGAGCGAAGACATTTCTGGTCCCACTTTTCGCCGTCGCGGTTCTTCCTCAGAAGTGTTTTCTGCAACTAAACCACCTGCATCTGTTCACACCGTCACGTCTACATGAACGAGTCAAACGATGCTGAACCACCCGGACAGACGGAGGTTTGTGTGGATGTCGCCGGAGTTGTGTCGGGTGTTTCGGCCCTCGACACTGTTCCAGCTGTTGATGCCTTCCAACAGAAAAACATCGCTCGAGACGTTTTGGAGCCACAGTTTAATTTCTGTCTGCATAGATTTACATCCGTCCCGTAAATGTGTTTCGTACGTGCGGTGCTTCGATCCTATGTCGGTCGGCCCCTGACCCGGTTCCACGCATATGTTATAAGAGCGTAGCGGGCGTTGCGAGTGTGTGGTCTAGAGAGCGAGCGATGGCGGATGCGCTCGGAGCGGAGAAGAAATGAACAGTAAAGCTGTCAAGTGGTAGCAAATGTGTCGAGTGTAGGTTTCAGTTTGAATAAACGCTGCAGGATTCAACCCTGGAGGCCAAACCAAGCCCCCCCAACCTGCCTCCTCGGTGCCTCCCAAACCCCCGTCCTGAAGCTGGAAGGTTGTCTTGGCTTGTTTTCCATTAAACCAACATCGGCGTCTGGCACGTTCATAATGGTCATGGGATGTAACTCAGGGTCTTTACACAATCTCGTGTTGGATGTGTAATCCAGAACAACACTTTCTTAATACTGTTGAATGTATTAAAATAAAGGAATCTGGAATAATTTGCCTCCAAACATATCTTCAGTTCACTTTGAGAACAAATCGGCTTTTGATGGGAGCACGACAAGAATTCACAATACCGACACCGCCGACTCCCCCGGTGACGACTTGGCCACAGTTTAGTGTTTTAAACCCGACGCGGTCCAGATGTTTACTCCTGTGGTCTGGGTTAAACTCCAGGAGGGAGCTGTTTCCATTCTTTATGCTCAGTTTACAGTTTCACACCTAATGGACAGATATCAGTGGAATCTCATCTAACTCGGCTAGAACGCCAAGAATGGCATGTCACAAAATGTTGGACTGTTCCTTTAAATCAGTATATTTCTACGGCTGATGGGAGGGGGGGGATCGTCCACTCCTTATTGGTTCTATTCACATTAGCCTTTCGTGTTTGTGCTGTTATTTCCCAAGTTTATTGTTAAGGAAGATTTAAAGTGTGTATAGTTGACCAACTAAAAAAACATCACAATTGATTTTCATAATTTACACCACAGCTTATGTACTAATTTGTAGGAGACTTCTGCAAAGGGAGAAATGACTACCAAGATGTAACTGGGTGGTTTTATTCACAATCTAACCCTAAGACAACTCCTCTGTAGCTCTTCTTTGTACTTTTCTTGCTTTTTGACACCCGATATCTAGTCATCTCCTTAATGTTTCACCACTGACTCACATCGAGGACTTTGAATGGTGTTTACCCGGAAATCTTCCAGCTCGGGTCTCGGTTGGGAGTATTAGGGGTACCAGCTCTCAGCATTCTGATGGGCCCAGTGGCCCCACAGCAACAAGTCCCTATGCTCTTTATTTGGCACGTAGCCTGGAGGTGTCAGAAATATGGACACGCTTTCACATGACGGGGACTTTGCCAGCCCCTTTCCCCCCTTTCTTAAGCCCGGCATTCTGCCTGCCCAGCCAGGTATTGTCGGGCCCCGTGAAGGCCCTGTGAATAGTGTCAAACTTGATAGTTCTCATTTTGCTTCCTGTACATGGCAGAAGAAAAAGTGCCCACCGTGTGGGTTTTCCTTTTGTGATGGCCCTCTCTAGTCTTCCTGGGAACACACCACATTCCAGTCACAATCGTTCTCTTTGTGAATCCGGGTATTGTGGGTGAGTCTGTTATGCCGATAACCCTCCTGGCTTTCAGTGTAATGCATGCAAGTATCATAGAAGTCTAGACTCGTATTTTTGCAAACAATGCCAGATAATGAGCAGAGGGTTTTCAGTGATTTGGCAGAGCTTTTGTTTTGACACATCCTCCCTCATTCATGAAGGACCTTTTGTGCTCATCCACGCCTAAGATGTGATTTAAGGCCCGCTACATCTGGACAAATTATTGCGCCAGTTCACCATAAGTGGGCCTCATGTGTCAGTTATGGTTTATGTAACGTACATCCGCGTAACCATCGTCTGGCCTGCTAACCCCGAGGGTGTAATTCCGAAAGCATTTCGGAGAGGGATTTCCACGCATCCAGAAGAGACCAGACAGCCGAGCCGCTAAACGTTTCTGACCGCACGTTTGATTCTCCTCGACTCAGAAGGTGCTGTCTGCACTTGATTCACAACTCCAAATCTGTTATGCTCCAACGCGCATAAAGTATTTTAATGGTTCTTGTCTTTCCGCCAAAGCTCACAGGAAGTTTTTCTAACCTCTCTTTTTGATGGTTTCCCAGTGAAATAATAAATTAAAAAACACAGATATATCCTGAAGGAAAACAATGTTTTTTCAAAAGACTTTTTGATTTGTAAAGCCCCGGCAACTTGTTCTGTGTGATATTGTGTCATGAACCGTCCACCACAACCCCCTTCTGGGTGAGGAGAACATGTTTTCCTCCTCTCTGTGACGAGAAGGAATTGTTAAGGTTAAGTAGATAGGGCAGCCGGAAATAATTACCAAGCACTTGTGGAGTCCCCCCCCCACATACGCCTCCCTCCCCCCCTTTGTTCGTCTTTCCCCTTTCATTTTAACAATCTTTTCAGCGAGCAGATCTCGTTTATGATTACATTCTGCCGGGTCTGGCCTCCGAGCGCGGCGGCGCAGGATGTTTCCCCGAAACGAGCAACCGGACCTGCAAACGACGACGCTTAAATACCGCCGGGGGCTCCTTTGCCAAAAGGGTCGGCAGGCTTTTGTGTGGAGTTCACGCACAACGACCTCCCCTCTACAAATCAACTGGCAGAGGACAGACAATGATGAAAATGTGATTCTTTGAAGTTGTAATGGCCATTGAAATGTGTAAAAATCTCGCATTGAAAGGAGAGCGCCCTGGAAAGCCCGGAGTCTTGGGTGGCTGGTGCCGGCGTGCTGGGAGGTGCGTCTGTGTTTTGTCGCCGACTTCCCAGTGCTTGTTTTCTAATTCCCTGAAGAATTGGACCAGATCCTTGGTAGGAGCTTGAAGGGGCTCCAGTTGCTCAGGAATATGCATTTAGTGCCCCCATAGGCCCCTCCTCCTCCTTCTCCTCCTCCTCTTCTTGCGCTGGCCTACTTTCTGATGGTTTGGAATCAGTGGCGGTGCGTCCATAGAGGGCGCTAGGGCGCCGCCCCTCTTAAAATTTTGAGATGAAAAAGAAAAAGAAGAAGAAAAAAAATACATCCTGTCAAAAACATTATATGCCAAATCATTTAAATAGTAAATATACCGTGTTGACGCGCTAAATGTGTGTGGGAGACCGTCAGCCTGTCAACAACCACTTAAGTTAATGTGAAAAAATATAATATATCGCCACTCATTATCACGGAGAGAAGCCCCGCCCCCTTTACGGGGCTCCGGCCAAACGTGTGTGTGCGGGGAGCGAGTAAACATTTCAGTCGTTTCGGCAAGGACGGCTTCTCATTGGAGGATGAAACGTGAATCTTGGGCCACAAAAATGTGCGCTCATTGACATCGTTTTATTATTTCACGTGACTGGACTATTCGGCAGATCAGAGACCGGTATGTTCCCTCAGCCAGAGAGCTCCACGGAGCTACGGGGAGCTGGTCAGCTGGAGGCTCAGTGAGTAATGCGCTGTTTAGTTTCCCCTGTCTGTCGTTCCAAAGTCCTGGGACTGAAACTCTCTGGACTACAACGGGGGGAGGGATCTAAAGAGCTGCAGACAAGTGTAAAGCACGAATCTTGCCTCAGTTATCTAGCTAAGAGTATGGAGCTAACTAGCTAACAGCATGAAGCTAACCCTGTTTGCAGAGCAGAGCAGCAGAAGGAGACTGAACTGGCATCGAAAACACAAAGAAGAAGTTCTGAAAAACAGACACATTCCCTCCAGAATAATGGAAACAGGCTGGTTACAGACATGATTGACTTTAACCAGAGAGTTATTGAGAAGTTTGACCACTTTAAAGAGAGGAGGCTACTTGTCTTTACAGTAGTGGGTCTCCTCTGTCACCCAATGTAACATGTGATCTCTTTCTGACTCTATTCTGCTCTGAACCTCTTTCATGTGAGGGTGAAACTCTTTTATTTTGCAAACCTCTGAAAGCCAACCCAATGTTTCTTAAAGCTGCTCTGAACCTCTCATGCCCAAAGTTACAGTGTGTTGATAGTTGTTATTGGACAGTGTTGAGCACGCTGTGTTCTTGAAATAAAGCTTTGTTTTTTACAATTTTCGACTCAAAACCTCTTTTCTTCTCATTGTTGAGTGCTATTTAAACTGCGCCCCCCCCCCAAAAAAATTTCACCAGCCGCCACTGTTTGGAATATATCACCTCAAGTATTAGGCATTAATTTCATCTACCTCAATGCAGCTTGAATAACAGCATGAAGATGGCTATTATGTTTTATTTATCCATTGAATCCAGCATTAACTTTTTTATCTTTTATGAATTTTACATATATATATATAAATACGTTTCTTTCTGTTTATAAAATGCATTAAATCAGTGAAATTGTACCCTCATGTATAAAAAAAACCAAAATGTGTAACCCTTGCCTTAGAGAAGTACTTGGCGAATGGAGCACTGATGGACTTTTTTATTTTATTTGGTTTTATTAAAATATCGCACTGTCGGGTTCAAACACAGGAAGGTTTATTTATAAGTTAATAGCAACAGTTGTGCTGGCGGAGGCCAAAGTTCTTTTTATATCCACTGAGCATTTTTCCGAAATTCATTTTTCGGCCACTAACGACGACAAGTTGTATTTCACAACACCTGCAAACTGTCGGAGGACCTTTCTGCACACACACACACACACACACACACACACACACACACACACACACACACACACACACTTTTGCATAGCCTCCTGTTCGTTGCAGGCGAGGGAAAAAGACATCGGTCATAAAGTCCAACCAGAGTCAGTTTCTGGAGGAGCGCCGGTTGCTCTGCAACAAAAAGCAAACACAACATGTCCATTTTCTTATAATATTATATGTTTGATTTAGGGATGGGCGGTGTACCGGTTTCACCTCTATCGGCACGTTTGGCCGCGGCTGTTTTCTCTTGACGCGATGCCCATGTTGTGTCTTTTGCACAACACTAAAGTCTTTCATCGTGTGTGTTTATTCCCAATTCCCTCTCGGCTGCGATGGAGTATTTCCAAGTTCTATTAAAGTTTTAAAGTCTTGCTGAGATCCAGGTGGCTCGCTGATACAAATCAAATCAACCGCGAGGGAAGTTATTGATGCGGCAAACTCCGATTGACGTTTACATCACTTGGCGAGCTGCCGGGCCCAAACACATGTTGGCCCATCCCTCTTTTTCAAGAACCCTAAAAACAATCGGCCACCCCTTTTTGATTCCTGCTGCCCGTCGGCCTCAACACAGAGTTTCTGACGGACTGTTTTTCTGCCTGTTCAGGACATCACCAGCCTGACTGGAGTCCCAGAGGAGCACATCAAAACGCGCACGGTTCACATCTTTGTGGCGGCCAAAACGGCCATGCAGTCGGGAGTCAACGGCACCAAGAAGTGGAAGATGGACTTCGACACCAGAGAGCGCTGGGAGAACCCGCTGATGGGCTGGTCCTCGACGTAAGAGCCTCCTTGTCTGCACACAACACAGGAACATATTTATTTCAATAAATATTCCTTCAGATAATCGGCTCCAATTCTTTTGACTTTTTCTGTGTCTAACTGCTCTTTTTTTGGCCTTTCAGGGCGGATCCCTTGTCCAACATGGTGCTCTCCTTCTCTTCCAAGGAAGATGCCGTCGCTTTCGCCGAGAAAAATGGTAATTCATCCGTTTTTCAAACATTTTCGAGGGAGACATTTAAAGTGACTTTGGTGTAAAACTAAATATAAACGGTGAGTACAGTGCCTCTGCTAATCCTGGCCGACCGGCTCGGTTTAAAAAATGACATAACAGAGTAATGACACACACACACACACACACAGTTTTTGAAGTTTTATAAAAATGTATGACCACCATTGAAGTGGATTTTGAAAGATTTCAAAATGTCATTAGTTTTATTAGTAGTTAGTTACTGTTGTGATGTGATAACGAGTCAGCTGGTTGCCAGTCGTGCTGCATCAGGGCGTGATCGGCCCCGTGCTGGAGTAACGAGTAACAGCTGGATCAGTGTGCACAGTTATCCAATCTAAAATACAGTCTAGCAGAGACCATTGTACTCTGGATATTGGTAGTATCAATTCAAAGATGTAATATATACAGGACTGTCTCAGAAAATTAGAATATTGTGATGAAGTTCTTTATTTTCTGCAATGCAATTAAAAAAACAAAAATGTCATGCATTACAGAAAATAAAGAACTTCATCACAATATTCTAATTTTCTGAGACAGTCCTGTATATACATATTGATTGATTGATAGATAGATTTTTACACACCATAACTAATGACAAAGAAAATGCAAAAATACTCCACTGCAAATATTTGCAATCAAAAGCGATCGTGATGCCAACGTGCGATGGTCGCACACTGACCCTCGACACGAGGCTCAAACCGATTTGCGTGGACGAGGACGACTCTGGGGAGTGGTACCGTCCAGAAGGGCCCTCGGCTCTCTGTTCGCTCTCCGCTCACCTCGCCGACTGCGCATTGCAGCGGTCGGCGAGACAACGGATTCATTTTCAAGTTGGCTGGCGACGTCATCGTCGGTCTCGCCCGTCGCGGTCCTGTCGTGGGGGTGCATTCCTTCAAGCCAAATGACTTCTGTGCCTTGCGGGGGAAAGCCCTTTCTTTTAAGGGCACAAAAATAAAGTTGAACTCTCAACGTTTCCTTTTCGTGAATTTGAGTTAATCTGATTTCGCAGCGTAGTATTTGCGTTCCGTACAAAAGCACTCGCGACTAAAACAACTAGAACTAGAATGGGCACTCGGTAGAGCGCATACCTTCGCATATCACAAGATTGGGCATTGAATTATGAACATTTTGGCATTAGTTGCATGCCAATTGGATAAAAATGTACGTGAAGATTTTGACCTTTTCATGATTTTGACCCGATCAATCCCAAAATCTAATCAAATGGTCCCCGGAAAATAACCAATCATCCCACCAAATTTCATGCGATTCGGTTTAATACTTTTTGTGTTATGCGAGTAACAAGCATACAAATGAATAAATAAATACACGGCGATCAAAACATAACCTTCCGCATTTTCAACGCGAAGGTAATTAATAAATAAAAACGCCCCGGTGTGCAAAACGTGCCTTCAACGTTCGCACCTTGTTAAACCCTTCAAACCCAGACTGACATCAGGTGATAATGAGTCGTAAAACGGCACCTTTTGAAACCCATTAATGGCAACGGAGACGTCTCATGAGACGTAGTGAGGCGGTAGCTCCTGGTGGACCGACGGGATCACCGCGCCGGAGAGGTGACGCGCAGTTGCTCTCGTTCTCCATCCAGCTCAACAGACTCACTCTGAAACCATCTGAAGCCCTCTGGGAGAGTTTGTTGAAATGAAGCAAAGGAACTGGCGTCCTCTGTTTATTGCACCACGAGAGTGATTAGTGAAGCTCTGGCTTCACGCAGCCTGTTGATGTCTACGAAACACCCCGTTGTGTTTGGAGCGCCTCCAAAGTGAATATACGCGACCATCACTTACCCCCGTGTCTTCACTTCAGGTTGGAGCTACGATGTGACGGAGAAGAGGACCGCAAAGCCCCGGGTGAAGTCTTACGGGGCAAACTTCTCCTGGGACAAGAGGACCAGGAGGTCTGCTAAGTAAACCGAAGACCCCCCCCCCCCCCCCCCCCCATCCGTCAGTTGGTCCCACAGCCGACCCGAGTTACGTTTGTCAATAAATTCCTAATTAACGTTTGTGAACCAAACATTTGGGTCTTTATCGCTTTATTCTTCAAACATTCACCTCATTACTGACTACTTAACATCGTCTATCCGATTAATGAAGTGTTTGTTCTCTGAGTCGAGTTGTGCAACAGCAAAAAAAAAAGAGGGAAAGGGGGGGGGACATATTATTACAATTAGCACCAGATTAAACACGGGGAAAAACATATCTGGAGGCCAAAACCACAGACATTCTTTCCTGCGTGCTCTCTCCTGTTACCTGGATTGGTTCAGTGTTTCCAGAGCTGCATTAACACTGAAAGGACTTTCTTTCTTTTTTTATTAGGACATCTGTGCATTGTGAGGTTATGTTTTCTGAGCATTGATCTCAAATGTGAACATCAATACCTTTTTTTTTTTTTGTGAAACCTGCAACGCCAACTTGATTTAGATTTTCTTTGGACTCGTTTCTGTGGCACTACAAACACTTGAGCTGCGAGATTACTAAAATATTTAGTCCATCATCATTCAGAACAATAAAAAACATGAAATCCTTGAGAAGTTCAAATTAAGGAGTGTTTGGCTTGTAAAATAAGTTTAAAATGTTTCAAGTCCATTTTCAAACTGTTTTCCAATTAATGTCCTGCCATCCCGTCCGCTGGAGCTCCACATTATACCGACAAATAAAAGAAAACAGTTAATGGTTGAGGTATGTTCGTCGGCTCACGTTCAAGAGCCCGATCATCTTTTCCACATATTTCAAGTTTATTGCCGAAAAGCTTTTATACGAAGCAGATACTGCCCTTTTGTTCTTGTTATTTGCCTTCAAAGGTAAGATTTCCATAAGTTAAAACACTAGCTAATTACATTTCTCTTCCCCGTTGAGATGTGGTTGAAAGCTCTTTACGCTGCCAGCTCTTGTTTACGCTCTTTGTGTTACGCCCAGTCCCACACTGCGTGACCGCACTGATATTCACACACCAATCATGGGCGCCTAATTGGTATCGCAGCCCTTCGTTAATTAACTCACTGCATTGCAAATCTTTCACAGTCTTGCGCTCGCTATTTATTTTGTTCCGTCACTCGGCACATCAAACACGGCGATCTGATATGAGTGTAATGGTCCATCTGAGCGGCCGGACATGAATGACAGCATGTGTGTTGCTTTTCCCTTTGAAATCCCCTCGGAGAGGGAAGAAAAAAACAATCTTGGCACAACTTTGCATCATAAAAGTTGAAAGCATTCCGCGCGTCTTGGCCTACAAGCACAATAATGTATGCGGAACGAGAATGGCGGCGCGGCGGCATTGTTCAAAATCATTACGCCGCGGACGCCGGCGTCACCGCCGCTCTGATCAGTCGTGGTGGTGGTGGTGGTGGGAGGGGGGGGGGGGGGGCACAAACATCGGCTCAAAGTATTCAGTATTACACTCGGCCCTAATATTTTGATAGCCATATAAACAATGTTTTATGGCGTTGGCAGGTATTGGACAGGATCTCATGTCTTATGTAATTGTAATGAATTCCCATGATTCACATGAATTACAGATATCATATTTTATGTCTCTGACATTCCCGCTGATGTCATGTCCGTGGTATTGAAAGAAAAAAAATTATTAAAAAAATGAGGCCGCAACTTCTCCGGATAATCCACAAACCTCACTCGCCACTACAGCTTTCAGTTGTCTTCCCAAAAAAAAACGAAGAAAAGAATTGTCCCAAAGAAAACTGTTGACGGTGGATTATTTGGAGAAAACGTCAGTTTAGGACGACGAGAGGACGGCTCACAGTTTGTGGAGGATGGGTGCAGCGAGAGGCCTCAGAGCAGAGTTCTGTACGGTTACATGGTCGCCGCCATCATGACCCTCCCCCTGTGGTCGATGACAGCGTCCCATTGGACGGGAGTTGTGGACTCCGGCTCGCACAGCTGCTCTGAAGAAGAATCTCAATGTCGAATCTGGATTCTGAAAAAGAGATGTTAAATTTAATTTTCCAACACAATGTCATTTACTTCCACCGAATTTAGGTGCAAATGTCATATAAATGGGATTAAAGCAGGCCGTTTATTGATGTTATTAATCCATGATGTCATACGGTGTAATTTATTTACACCCAACGTGTTGATTCCATACGTGCCGAGTTCAACCTGCACTGCAGCTTACGCCGTCATAACCTGCTCATTAGAGGAGTGTTTTATAGTGTTTTCAGCCACTAACGGGGTCATAGTGTTTTATTGTTTTATGGGGCTAAGTAATAATTGGCCTCGCCAGCTGGAAGATTAACTAAAAACAACTCTGTGCAAGCAGGAGACGCTGGCACTCACCACAATGTGTGTTACACGTCATTCATCATCATACATCATGCGGTCAAATTTAAAAGTGCTGACAGAGAAATGTGGCTCATGTGAAAAAATGAAATAAAAAAAGCACAAGGAAGTTAAGGAATTCAAGTAGGACTTCTGTGTCTGCAAATTGAGTTTTTATTTCGGGGAAGACATCTCAATCAATCATGAGTCCTTTTTTTATTTTTCTGTTCTCAAATGATTTCTAAAAAAGAAGAAAACCAAATCCACTGTTGGAAAGCTAAAGGCCGTCATCAAGCGTCCTGCTTTGACTCCGCAGCTGGACAGAAGACCTGAGGTGAAGGTTTGAACATGTGCCAAAATGTTATTTGTTAATAGAGCTTTTTTAAATAACACACACACACACCTTCACGAGCGCAAACAGCTCTCTGGCCCTCGATGACCTCATGATCACTGATGTCTGTGGTCGCTCACTACTGTGAACTCCACAACCCAGGCAATGAGGCACGCAACCTCGCTCGTCTGCAGCCAAAGACCTGTGTGTGTGTGTGTGTGTGTGTGTGTGTGAGTGTGTGTGTGCTTTTGCTTCTCTCTGTGTGAGTGTGTTTGCGTTCAAGCTGTGTGGACCGGCGCTTGTTTTGAAGGACACAGATGGCAGATTGATGATGACTTCTAGTTATTCAAACAAAAGCTCACAGCAAGTAACGCAAAGAAGCCAACCTGTTTACCTAAAGTGTACTGTTTATTATTATTTGATTTTATTCATTTAACATCCTCTCTGCTGTGAAAAAAGAAAAAAACGATAAGTGCTGTTACAAGTTAATTTAAAGCACGATTTTAAAGTACTTTTAGAGCATACCAAGGGAAATGCTGGACAAATCTTTCTCTCCCCATATTCATACCCAAATAATCTTTTCAGCAGTTGGAAAGATTTATTTCTACATTGATTTGTCTGTTACATTGATGGTTCATAACTCAATTAAAATGTGTACCTAATTTCTTAGGAGCGTACTAAGATCCGTCTGGCACATTTCTTAACATGGAGTTGTATTTTATTGTTGGTTATTCATAGAGCTTTATAGAATTGGTCTATCGGCAGACAAATTAATTGATTTTTATAATCGATTGATAGTTAAAGTCATTTTTCATGCAAGAATGTAAGAGGATGGTGGTTTCTCCTCCTCGATGCTTTCCTCCATTGAGCACGAGTATTTTAGGTTTTTGGTGTGAAGACGTCGCTCATTGGACTGGGACAAGCTAGCGGTTGGCCAACAACCATACAAACAATAATAGTAAGCAAACTAACAACCGGGGATGAACGCATCCAATGAAAAGTGTTTTAAAACACAATTCAAACTCAAAAACAAGCCAATGTATGTAACGGTGACATAATACACTTGATTAAACCCACCGAAGCAATCTGTCTCTGGCAGTGGCTTAGACGTAGGCAGCAGTGTGTGGACTGGTAGATTCGTTAGCTGTAACCCCCCCCAACCCCCTCAACCCCCTCCACTCTTCTCTGTCAGCTGTAAGCCAAGCACAAATTGTTATCCCCCCCCAATGTGGGCGCAGAGTAGCGGATGGGGACGTCAGAGATGCACTCAGCTGTGTTATCAGTGGCGGGGCCGGTTCAGAGTAGTAGTGAGTGAGCAGTCAGCAGGCAGGCAATGTCAGTCGGCAATGAAGGGTGTTTGGAAAAAGTGTGAATCACTGCAACCGCGAGAGCTCTTTGAGCATGCAGCTGTAACTGGGCACCAAACATGTAACGCAGTTCGCTGCAGCAGAATGCAACACTCCCTCATGGACGCACCCAACGATGGCATGATCCTCTTGGCACAGGTGAAAGGCCATAGCTGTAGACCCTAAGTTAGAGAATATTGTTTCGAAAAAAAAGAAGAATAAAAAGCCTGAAGAGTTGAATATGTTGAGAAAGTAAAGAAAAGCCAATGTTTCAAAATCGCATAGTATGTCAAACAAAACACAAAAAGTCAAAGGAAAAACAGTCATAGTATTGTATGTTGATACACAGTCACAGTATGGTATGTAAACAATTTCATATAAAGTTTGAGTATAATATGTTGAAAGAAGCCTTGAAGAAAAAAGATGGCTGCCAGTGACTTCATTCAAAATGTAGGTTGTGAAAAAGTACCACCCACCACTAAAGCAACTGGTTAACTCACAAATATTCCAGCAGTAAGAACAACGTTATGGCTGAGTTTAGACCCGGTGTTCAGACCGTTGAAGTTTGTGTCTTTGTTTTTTGTAAAAGTATGAAAACAAAATGGACACCAATACACCCAGGTATTGTAAGAAACTAATTGACATCCACCGCTATTCCTAGAACTGCCACAAGGTGAAACCATGAGGCCGCTATGGTACCAGCTAACTACACTTAGCTGACAGCTAGGCAGCAATTAACAATAAAGATATTATGTTACATAACCCACAAGTAAATACCATAACTTCAGGCTCTGAATACAATAAATACTAGCTTGTGGGCTAGTACCTGATGGAACGTCCATACAAAATATGTATAGAGCTATAGAAGTTTACGAAGGAGCAATGACAGGGGCACATTGAATGTAGTGACAGGAGGATGCTAACACAGCAGCCTAATTAGCATGTCCAACAGTAGCAGACATTAATTATCTAAAAGAGATGAATATACTGTGCATAAACCATATACATGTGGAACTGAATCTACTTGCTCGCCTTTGTAACAGCCGCCCCCAGATTTCTGTCGGAAATCTGCACAAGGACAAGGGATTGCATTCAATACTCAAGTCTTTAACAGTCTGGCAGTTTCAGAACGCTTCAGATGCTGTCGACCGGCCGGGTGTAAGAGCGATCTGCTACCTTTACTTCCACACTCTTTACTCTACCGGCAGGTGCAGAAAGACTCTGAGTGATCAGTCGAAAACTTGTTGTAGCTGGGGGTCGAGGATCACCAGTGCGCCCACTGTTTGAAGGTTTGTGGAGTCACATCTGAAGAGCGGTCCAGAAGATTCCGATGAAACTCCTCCAGGAGTGGTCACCTGAGCGACATCTACTGAGGAACTCTGACTCCCTACCCGGAGCAGTGATGCATCCCCAACCCCATCACCAGGTATTAAGGATGCCCTCAATTTCTATAAGCACGGTCTAAAGGACGTCTTCAGTGATGAACTGCGTCCCGATGATGGCTTTAAAAGCTTGCTCGGGTGTCCTTATTTCCCACTCCTAACAACCTCCAAAATGTGGAGCAAATGGTGCGTTAAACTTGATCTGTTTGAGGCAAGCTTGTAGGGAAGAGAGGGTCCCCTGTAGTTCCCGATTTCCACTATAGAAATGTGTTCCCTGGTCAGAGAGTAGCCGGAAGGGCTTTATGGTGTAGGACGGAAGTAATTGACCCCCTGTCAAATAAAAGGCTGGTGTCGGAGATCTGCTATTTGAGGGACTTCTGGGCTTCCATCGCACTTTATGCATCCAATTCAATTATTCTGTCAAACATCTTCCACATCTAACCCATTACAATATTTGGAATAGCTTGATGTCTCTTAGGGTCTACACAAGATGTGGCTCTGCGAGAGGCCGTTACCACGGCACCGAGTTAGAGGCCCACTGGCTGTGCTCAGAGTCCATCTTCTCACTCTCCCACTCCTTTCTGGTGTGCTCTTTAGGGAGTGATGTGTCATCCCAGTCCCTCTTCTTATCCAAACGTTGGCTGTACTAAAACCTCACAGAGGCTGTAAATGTCTGCTGGCGGTGACAGAATGGATGTGAACAGGATACTCTGCTACTCTGACGGGCCACGTCTTAGTCCCTGAGTCCCAAGGAGTAGACTGCAAGGGTATCGCTCTCAGGTTCTAATACTTCTTCTGGAGGTCTTCCATTGAATGTGCGTGCTCAGTCGAGGCGTTTTGCAGTAAATGCCGGTTGATGAAGAGAAACCGGTGTGGTTTAGATGCTGGGGAATGGTGACCCTTTGGTGTTTAAAATGATGTATAATACCTCTTCTGCCGGGCTGTGAGGGGAGTTTTAATGGGCTCTGGCTTCCATCCTGCTTGCTCTGTGCCATCTCTGAGGGCCCCATGGTAAACTTTGAGGTTTTTATTTTGCACTTTGATCTTTATTTCCCTCTCCCTACTCCGAACCAGGTGGTGTCTTCTTGCACTTGAAGCTTATACTCTTGTTAGTCAGCCAGGTCAAAGAGTTGGTCAGAGCACCTTGAAGGGATGAATGAAGTTTCGGAAACTGGAGTGTAGATCATGGGAGAGATTCCTTACAGGTCAGAAACATGTGAGCCACTCTCTAGTTCAACTTTGCCTTTTCTTCCTAGTTTCTCTAATGTACTCACTAAGAGGCTACATGCAGGACACGCATCCTGACGTATCTGGTGTCACAAACTATAATGTTTGGCCCAGCCATGAGTTTTGCCATCTTTCTTTCAGGCCAACTGGTGGGTCTGTCCACATTGTAAGTTGAGGGGTACCAAGGGGGTACATCGTTGTCTGCAAAGGAATGGCTAGACTTACTTTAGGAGTCAACCAGCTCTGTGGAGCCGTGTATTCCTATAGACCTCATTGGTAATGACTTCATGAACTTCTTTAATGAAAAGATTCTAACTATTAGAGGGAAGATTAATAATCTCTTGCCCTTAACCAGTGCCAATCTGTCCTCAAGTGGAATGGCCTTGGAAACCGCTGTATGCCCTGGTGTATATTTGGATGGCTTTTCTCCCATCAACCGTGACCAATTGTCTTCAACGGTTTCTACTTCTAACACGTCTACCTGTCTCTTGGACCCCATCCCGACGAGGCTGCTTCAAGACGTTTTGCCTTTAATTGGCAGCTCTCTATTAGATATTATCAATGTGTCTTTGCTAACAGGCCCTGTACCACATTCCTTCAAAGTGGCCTTTATTAAACCTCTCCTGAAGAAGCCCACTCTGGATCCAGAGGTGTTGGCTAACTACAGACCGATCTCGAACCTCCCCTTCCTCTCCAAGATCCTTGAGAAAGTGGTCGCAAATCAGTTGTGTGACTTTCTACATCATAATTGTTTATTTGAGGAGTTTCAGTCAGGATTTAGAAAACACCACAGCACCGAGACAGCACTGGTGAAAATTACAAATGACCTCTTAATGGCAGCAGATAAAGGACTCATCTCTGTACTGGTCTTGTTAGACCTTAGTGCTGCATTCGACACCATTGACCATGACATCCTGTTACAGAGACTGGAGCAGTTGATTGGCATTTCAGGCACGGCACTAAGTTGGTTTAAATCCTATTTATCAGATCGATCTCAGTTTGTATTTGTAAACGATGACGCCTCGATAACCACCAACGTTAGTCATGGAGTTCCACAAGGTTCTGTGCTTGGACCAATTTTATTTACCTTATACATGCTTCCTTTGGGCAATATTATCAGGAAACACTCCATAAACCTTCATTGTTTTGCAGATGATACTCAGTTATATCTATCGATAAAACCAGAGGAGACCAACAAACTCAGTAAAATTCAAGCATGTATTAAAGACATAAAAACATGGATGACCTGCAACTTCTTGATGTTAAACTCAGACAAAACCGAAGTAATTTTACTCGGCCCTGAGCACCTCAGAGATCAATTATCTGGTGATGTGGTTTCTGTAGACGGCATTGCCCTGGCATCCAACACCACTGTAAAGAATCTTGACGTTATCTTTGATCGGGACTTGTCCTTTAACTCCCACGTAAAGCAAATCTCAAGGACTGCATTCTTTCATCTACGTAATATTTCAAAAATCAGGCACATCTTGTCTCAAAAAGATGCAGAAAAATTGGTTCATGCGTTCGTTACTTCGAGACTGGATTACTGCAACTCCTTATTATCAGGCTGCTCTCATAAGTGTCTTAGGAGCTTGTAGTACCATATTGCCCCACTAGAGAGCTACGCTCACTAAATGCGGGACTACTTGTTGTTCCTAGAGTCTTAAAAAGTAGGATGGGAGCCAGAGCCTTCAGTTATCAAACTCCTCTTTTATGGAACCAGCTTCCACCTTCAGTCCGGGAGGCAGACACAGTCACCTCATTTAAGAGTAGACTTAAGACTTTCCTCTTTGACAGAGCTTATAGTTAGGGCTGAATCAGGTTTGCCCTGGTCCAGCCCCTTGATATGCTGCTATAGGCTTATAGGCTGCTGGGAAACGTTTAGGATACACTGAGCACCTATCTCCTCTTTTCTCCCTCCTTATGGATGAATTTTCATCTCTCTATTGCACATTACTAACTCTGCTTTCTCTCCGGAGTCCTTTTGACTTCACGTCGGATGAGATGTCATAGATCCAATCTGCCTGATGGATCATCGAGGTCTGGATCGTGGAATATGCCTACTACCAACTATGCCATGGCCCTGCTGAGACTCCGTCCACTCCTCCTGTAATTTGTGAAAATGGGCTATACAAATAAACTGAATTGAATTGAATCAGTACCATATATTCAGTCTTGAGGATGAGGTCAATGAGTATTTTTAGATTTTAATCTCTCTGATGGATCCAGAGGAACAAGATTGTCGAGAGCAATTCTCAGATGGTCGAACTCTCTGGGTTTGTGTGGATCATATTAGTTACTGTGGGTGTTGGGCACTTGTATAACCAGTCCTGTCCACCTACCGGGCTTGGCGTTTGAAGACTGGAGTCGTGGTGGTTTTAGTACTTTGTTATCTTTGTTGAGTAGTGAGACTTGGCTTAATATTCATGACGTCACGTTTCAGGCTTGGCGAGTACAGCTCTGTCTTGGTTAGACTGGCTGATGTGGACTATGCTGCGAGACCACTCTGCAGCTGTATTGAGGATAGAGAATGTGAAGGCAACTGGAAGTACCTCGTCAGGGAGCTGCAAGGAGACTGAGCCTCTGCCAGTCCCAGTTTCCGGGACGAAGGTCTCTGACCACCTTCAGAGTCAGGGAGGCTCAATACCCAACCCCACAGAAGGGGCTTTCGAAGGGTCACCAACACTGAATGTTTTCCACCTGCATGGTCCAAGGACTATATGGTATGCTGTCAATGTGACTCAAGGGAGAATCCTTCAAGGGACTGGGAAGTTTAGTGAACTTGGGTATGTCTGTGACAGCTAATCACCTGAATGTTGGGGGTAAACTGCCCGACGAAGCAATTGATATTGAGCTAACGGAAGGGGATGGGGTCCATTCATAGCCGTTTAGGGCTGGCAGCAGTACAGATAGAAAGTAGAGGGGGAGATGTTTCTGTGGTAGGGCAGCTGCTCGTTAGCGACCCGGGAACAATGAGAGTGCCCATCGCTTCCCTGTGGGCATCTGACAGGCTGTCAGCTGCTCCATTGATTCTGCGCTGGACCGATGACTCCCCCATTGACTCATGCTGCATACCAGCCGGGTCGGACCAGCACCACAAGCCTACACCTCGGGGGAGGGTCTCGACCACCCGGAAGTGCTCATCTTAATAATAGGAAAGGGTTTTTTGGTTCAGTCCTGTTTATTAGACTCTGTCTCAATATTTGGTTATTTGAAGACTTTCAATAGATCTTATTACAGCAGGAATTTATTTGTGAAAATTAGTTATCGCTTGGAGGATGTTAGCAGCTCGGTTTTGGGGTAGTCTTGTCCAGCTCAGTGTAATCAGCGCGCCATATCAGTGTCAACAAGTGTGTCCCCTTTTGGGGTAAATCAGGTGCTACCTTTTACTGCATCACGCTTGGGATGTTTGCTTAAATGCCTGATGAATCTCTCTCTCTCATCCACTTTAGAGAGAGGAATATTATCCTGAGGGGTGATCCTGAACGCTTGCCACCAAGTGCACCCTCCTCTTCATCGTAGTAGTCGTGATGTCACATAGTTTGTGGAATATGGTTTTGAAACCTTGATTTCAGCATTTCGGCGATCTCTATTTTGGATTATGGCCGTCAACATCTTGTTTTTCTGAAACCAACGCAAAATGAAAGTAACCATATTTGGACAGTGGAGGAGTGATGCCGTGTAAGAGACGCCATATACGGCAATTAAAACAACCTGTCAATCCCAAGGTATATATACTGACATTTACTATCTTTACCGAGGTAATACATCAAGGGTAATTTTCTCATATAATTCCATACAATCTGACTTATTTTGGGGGTCTGAGGATTGGTCCCCTGATGATAAGAAGAGAGAATGCGTGAAAGAGCTAGAGCCTAGTGTGTCGTGTGTGTGTGTGTGTGTGTGTGTGTGTGTGAGAACGCTACCAACGCAGCGCTGGAGCCTTTAAAGCTAAAGCGGCATTTGGGAAAGTCGGTGGGATTTTTCATGAGAAAGTCAAACTCCAGCTGTCACAGATATGAAGAGCAACTTCTCAATCTTTTAATCTACACATTATTTTATTTACGGTTTATTTAGTTTGAAACATATTATTTTGTACCAATTTTTCCCCCACATATTTTTAAAAATCAAATTTCACATTTTTTTCCTATCTATTCTATCTAATTCTATTTATTAATGAATGTTGTGTGTTAATAAGCCTGAATTTTAAAGCCTTAACATGACACACTGATGGGAGGGGCTAAGGTTTCACCTGACCATCAGCAGTAACTAACAGCAAGGGGAGCACTTCTGGGTTCACGTCAACATGGGCGAGCGGAGCCGGGGATCGAACCGCCGACCCTCTGATTGAAGGATCACTCTGCTCATCACTGAGCCACAGTCGCTGAAACTAATGGTTACCTTAAGCCAGTGGTTCTCAAACTGTGGGGCGCGCCCCTCAAGTAAGGCGCTGCGGGGGGCAGTGCGGAGAACTTCACATCTTACAAAAGTACGTGTAAATATTTACGTTACGGTTACGCCGTGAACAGGTTACACATTATTCTGCAAAGAGGAGATTCTATTCTCAGTTCATCATTATTTTGTGTGTGTAACGTTACACATGTATATACTTTTTGAAGTAAAATGTATTATTTCAATTACAATTATTAATTTGCAGGCAAGTTTGCTTCTCAGCGACATATTTGGAAAGCTGAATGAATTCAAACTCCATCTTCAAGGCAGACACTGAATTTGAACCAATACTGATACAAGTTCACACATGTCTGCACTCATTTTGTGTTTCACCGGTTTGTACGTTATTGTAAAACTCTTTATTGACAAATATTTGAACTTTTTTTGTTTGTTTCGTTTAGGTTGCACTTATTGGTATTATCTTGAAAAGATATTAAGTGCTGTTACACTGTTTTAACAGTCATTGCACTGTATTTGTTTTGTCTGATGGAGCAATCTGGTTTAATTAAAAGTGAATGCAATTTCTTTATTCTATTATTTGAAAAAGCACAGAGTCACAGGAGTCACACAAAGTTGTTATTTCAATAAAAATTGGAGCGTGGACCATTTAGTTACAATTTAGTTGGGGCGGTGGGGCGTGAACATGTTTCTTCCTCCGAGGTGGGGCGCGACAGACAAAGTTTGAGACCCACTGCCTGAAGCCTTTTATCAGTTGCCTGTTGTGAAATAATGAAGTTGTGTTATCTTTGATCGGGACTTGTCCTTTAACTCCCACGTAAAGCAAATCTCAAGGACTGCATTCTTTCATCTACGTAATATTTCAAAAATCAGGCACATCTTGTCTCAAAAAGATGCAGAAAAATTGGTTCACGCGTTCGTTACTTCGAGACTGGATTACTGCAACTCCTTATTATCAGGCTGCTCTAATAAGTCTCTTAGGTCCCTCCAGTTGATCCAGAATGCTGCAGCTCGTGTTCTCACTAAAACTAAGAAAAGAGATCACATCACTCCTGCACTAGCTGCTCTGCACTGGCTCCCAGTAAAATCAAGAATCACTTTTAAAATTCTTCTCTTAACGTACAAAGCCTTGATTGGTGATGCACCATCATATCTTAAGGAGCTTGTAGTACCATATTGCCCATCTAGAGAGCTACGCTCACTAAATGCGGACTACTTGTAGTTCCTAGAGTCTTAAAAAGTAGAATGGGAGCCAGAGCCTTTAGTTATCAAGCTCCTCTTTATGGAACCAGCTTCCAATTTCAGTCCGGGAGGCAGACACAGTCACCTCGTTTAAGAGTAGACTTAAGACCTTCCTCTTTGACAGAGCTTATAGTTAGGGCTGAATCAGGTTTGCCCTGGTCCAGCCCCTTGATATGCTGCTATAGGCTTATAGCTGCCCGGGGTTGTTTTAGGTTGCACTGAGTACCTATCTCCTCTTTTTCTCTCCTTAAGGATGAATTTTCATCTCTCAATCACACGTTACTAACTCTGCTTTCTCCCGAGTCCTTTTGACTTCACGTCTCATGGGGTCATCAGACCCTATGAGACGGCATAGATCCTATCTGCCTGATGGATCATCGAGGTCTGGGTCGTGGAATTCCTGCTCCTGACTGCGCCACTGTCCTGTTGAGACTCCGCCCACTGTTGAGACTCCGCCCACTCCTCCTCCCCACCGCCATCTGCCTGATGGATCGTGGAGGCCTCCATCGTGGAATATGCCTACTATGAACTATTCATACACTCTGTCACATTCATTGAATGTATTTTAACTCTAAATCTGTCCTTCTGTACACATTACATCTATTGCATCTGTCCATCCTGGAGAGGGATCCTCCTCTGTTGCTCTCCTGCAGGTTTCTTCCCTTTTTTTCCCCCTGAAGGGTTATTTGGGAGTTTTTCCTGGTCCGATGTGAGGTTCTGGGGCAGGGATGTCTATGTGTACAGATTGTAAAGCACTCCGAGACTAATTTGTAATTTGTGAAATTGGGCTATACAAATAAACTGAATTGAATTGAATTGTTGTGGCCTCATGACTAATTAAAACACAACCTTTTGTTAGAGGTGTGCACAATCTCATCGCTTGGTTTTCAGACTCGACTCGCTTTCCTTGAGATAGTCTCAGGTAAAGGAGTGAGAATCTGCAGAGAATGATGCCGTCACAACCCACCCAGCACCCCCCGATTAGAGGTCACTGGGTTTGGTGGGAGTCATCGCTTGTACTTAAAGAGCTCTCCGTGGTGCTGATCGAAGGTATTCCACCTTTAGAAAAGGAATGCTGGGTGGTGTTGTGGAGAAGTGGCGTCATAGTCTAGAAGGGAAACATGTGATGTGTTCACAGACCGCAGGGCATCGCTCTGTCTGCGCAGATGGACTCTGCAACTGCAGGAATTCATCCAAAATCCATGACAGGAAAGGTTGCTGTAACGTTGTTCCCGATGCTCCGTCCCACGCGCCTCCATCACAAAGAGGTTGTGTGTGTGTGTGTGTGGTCGGCTCCATCCAGTTTCTAAGAAGACTGATAGCTCATGCAAGGAGCTCGGTCAAACCATCTGCCAGCCATCAACCAGTCACATTCACTCCCAACCACGCCGTGTCGTACCGGGATGCTCAAAGGACCAGTCGGCTGTTCCGGCTGTTTCAGAGTCCGAGTCATTCGGGGAGAATGAAGACACTCCTGAAGATCCTCGAGGGGGCCGACAGTCCCCAAGGAGCTCGTGAGTCACGTCCTTGCTCGCCTTACTCGTCATCGATGCAGCGGCTCCAATGACGAGCCAGCCGGTCATCACCGGACCAGAGGGGTCAGAGCTCAGAGTGAGATGGTGGGAGTGGGCTTCATGGGGCCGGGCCCACTCAGCACGGCCTGCGATTCAGTTTGGATGTGGTTGTGGACTATTTCAGTACATTTGAGCTTTTCTTTCTGAATGACACCAACGGTCTGTCAGACCTTAGAAAATCACAAGGGGGGAATATTATCCGCTTTCCTAGTTGTGGTCAGTGGGTGAAATGCAGCATTCTGGATCAACTGGAGAGTCTCAGTAGCAGCGTGATAATAACGACTTTACAGAGGAAATGAATGGACTTATTTATGTGCCTGAATGTTGCTCATCGGGGCAATAAGCGCCAGTCAAAAGGACAAACACTAGTCTAATTGCATCAAGAGTAACCATATCCATACATCATTTAATTTGGTGGTGTCCTGTGCCAAGTACAATAACTTCATTTAGTTTAGTTTAACATCAGGAAGTTGCAGGTGAACCATGTTTTTATTCCAATTTATCCATTTAGCTTTTGGCTGATAATATTGCCTAAAAGAAGCATATAAGATTAATATAGTGATAAATAGAAAGCACAGACCCTTTCAGACCTCTATGCATGTAGGGGTCATTGATACACACTGACTGGGATCGTTCTGATAAATAGGATTTAAACCCTCTCGGTTATTTTATTGTAAATTAAATGTCTCTGTAAAAGATGTTCAATCATGTTTATGCAGCACTACAAAGTTTAGAGTCTGTTGCCTGATGTGATGAGAAGGTCGTTAATATATATTTTTGCCGTCTCTGTGATCTGATGCACATTCAATATTAACGGAAAAAATCCTGAAACAATCGGCTGATCAAGGCTTTCTTAAGGATCTTAGAGAACAAGGGAAGTCCTATTATATAATGTTTGAAAACTCATGATGTACGGTAGTTTATACCAAAGAACAAGTTATTGTATGACATGTTAAAAGCCATGAACTATTTGTTCCTGCCTTCTAACATCTATACATCTATACATTCTATCTAGAATTTTTAAAAGTCATACAAAAGACATCGTATGTTAAATAGGATGTTGAAAAGCACTGAAAAAAGTATGTGAAGAATAATAATACAAAGTATGTTTGTCAAATATGAGCATAGAATGTAAAAAAGTAATTTAAAAAAATGTAATATTTTGCATGTACAAGAAAAGCCCTTTAAGATGTCACAGTATAGCGTGTCAAAGTCAGTTTAATATACGATTCCAGCGCAGATTTACACACTCCATGGTTTAATCAAATAGAAAAGCCCAAAGCGGGCAATTCACTGGAAGGCAACAAGCAAACTGAGCTGTGAGCCGGAGGCAGGAAGAACCCACGAAGAACCACGGGACAGAGGAGTTTCAAACAAACAGGCGAGCAGCAGGACAAGCGACCCGGGAAACTCATCAAGGATGGAGGGATGAGAGGTAAGTGGTCCATTGGACCTGGCTGGGTCTGATGGCGTGGCCCTGCTGAGGCCCCGCCCACTCCTCCTCTCTACCTCCATCTGCCTGATGGATCATGGAGGTCTGGATTGTGGTCCATGCCGACTACCAACTATTATACATTCTGTCATATTCATTGAACGTGTTGTAACTCTAATGATTCCTTCTGGTCACATGACGTCTATTCTTCTTTCCATCCTGGAGAGGGATCCTCCTCTGTTGCTCTCCTGAAGGTTTCTTCACTTTTTTCCCTGTGAAAGGGTTTTTTCTATTTCTTCTGAGTTTTTTCTGATCTGATGTGAGGTCAAAGGTCAAGGATGTCATACGTGTACAGATAGTAAAGCCCGCTGAGACAAATTCATAATTTGTGATAATGGGCAATGTAAAATAAACTGAATTAAATTAAGTGGACCGGGGCCGGACGGGGGAACAGATGTCGGGCCGGCTGCATGGGGCGGGGCTGCAGAACTCTTCTCTTCACGGCAGTCTGGACATTAGAAGTGATTGTATACTATACCATAAATAAGTCATAAATATTGTTAGTATATGTTATGTACATTTATATTAAAAAAGCTAATTCAAAGAGTCAGTGTAGAATGCTAAAAACAAATCATACTAAGTTCATAGTGCCATTTTATGCCATTACACTATTCATAAAAAACAATCTAATATGTAATAACATGTCATCATATAGTATATCACACAAATATACAAAACTTATGGTATAAAATATGTCAAAACATATTAAAAGTTCCTACTATATTGTGCCAAGAAATGTCACAACAATGTATAGCAATCAAAAAATATCACAAAGAATCCGACACCAGAAAATTGTCATTGAAAAATGCTCGTGTTCAATAAATCAGACAGTAGTCATTAAAAATGTCACAGTAAGTGTAAAAAGGTCAGAGGGAAGTATGCCTTGAGGATTTTAACAAAAACAAAGTCCTAGGTTAGTAATTAGTAACAGCCAACGGTTGCTACTGACGACAAATATCTTTTAAATGTTTGACTGATGGAGACTTTCATTTAAAAAAGAGGCTTAATCGGCCTCTAGTTTCTATAGTTTCTCTCACGCAGCATCTGTTTGGGCTCATTGTGGCGTACGGAGCACGAAAGATGAAGACACATTAGACTTCAGCTCCAACACAATGCATTGTGGGTTTGACAGTCGGAACACATCACGCACCTCGTCGGCCTCCCCCCTCGAGGCGGATCGATAGCTCAGGTTTCCTGTCCCGCTGCGAACCAGCACAAAGTATTTGAGGCATGCTGCTTCATTTCAGCGCGGACCCTCTTCAAAGGGGAACCGTCGGGCGGCGCGAAGCCCCCCTCGGCTTCTCGGGTAGCGGGAAAAAGGGTTTGGGGGGATTCTGAGGGGGGGGGGGGGGTCCTCTCCTGGGACCCAGAGGCATCCGCGGCATAACACACCCGTGTTCCGCTACCTCTCAATTGTTGTATTCTTTTTTTCACCGTTTGTCCATTCACACCGCTATCAGGTTAACCCCCCGACCCCCGACCCCCCACCCCCACCCAGAAGGTCGGGGTAACCCCCACCACTCACAAACAAACCGAGTCGTCCTCCCGAAAGAGATGGAAGATACCTTCGGCGGTTCTCCAAGGTAGTTAAAGTAGCTCAGTCTGATCCCCCGATGTCTATGTCAGCGTTCCTCTGACGCTTCGGATGAATTCCATCGCTGGACGTTAACGGCTTGTGAGGGGGGGGGGGGGGGGGGCAGACCGGGGGAAAGTCTCGACAGGCAAGTTCAATGTAGTGTTCTCGGGGCATAAATCACTTTTAAAGCAGAACTCTTGTGATTTCTGCGTGGCACGTCTCGCGGAGGCCTTCAGGGTCGACGGCGAGTTGAACTTCTGTCCGCGCTCATCTTCTGGTTGCCAAATAACAAAAGGCAAGTTTTTTTTATTTTAACAACAACACACACAAAAAAGAGTCTGGAAAAGTCATTCTCAGTTTGTTGCCGGTGTTTGAAGTGGTCCGGCACATGGCGGGTGACGATGAATCTTCCCCCAAAGAGTTCATTGATGGAGAGGAGTAAAACCTTCAGGGAGGGGGAGGAAAAAAAAGAAGTAGAGTTTCTCTCTACCTCCCTGTCCTGTTTGAAGGAGATGTGAGTTGGCAGCGGAGGAGAAGCTTGAAGATTAATGTTGCAGAAGGGGCTCCGACAGCCGCTCCGCTGGTTGTGGTTCTCTTGGGTGGCCCGATTGGTCTTGGATGTCACTTTTGCTACTTAATCTTGTGTCTGTGAACCAGGCAGATTCAGAGGGGCTGTTTGGGTGGGGGGGGGTGAAGGGGGGGGGGGGGGGGTGATGTCCGCTGAACATCACTCAGACTGAGGAGAATCTGCAATCATTTATAAACATTAAAAGTATTTCATTTATATTAAAATTTATTTATTCTACATGGTGCATTACATTTTTTAAATATATATATTTGTTTTAGACTTATTACATTTAGTTGCCGACAGATGGTTCCTTATCGTGACAATCGATTAGAAATCAAGTTAGATCAATATACTAGGAACTTATGGAACTAAATTATTCAACAAATATACTTACTTTGTTTTGTATTTTATTATTTGATTGAAATATAATGCACACTAATAATAATAATAATAATAATGCATAACATTTATATAGCGCTTTTCAAGATAAGAAAAGACACTTTACATCACATAATTAAAACAGCCTAAAATCTTTACCATAAAAATAACTACAATGTTCAGAACCCAGAGCACGACCCTGTATTCACTAGAATTTGCTCCATTACAAGTAAAAGTCCTGCGTGTAAAATATGACTGAAGTCAACGTTAAAAAGCGTTCACTATTGGCCCCGCCCCTTTGGCTCACTTGGCGGGAGAGAGAGAGAAGGTGGTCGTGCGAGCTCGACAGCGAATGTATAGAACAATTTGTGTCACTGTGAATCCAAAGCAGAACATTTACCCAGAGTAAAATAAACATTGTGTATCTTAAAGGAACAGTGCGTAAGGTTTAGGGACCTCTAGTGGTGAGTCGCAGATTGCATCCAACTGAATAACCTCCGCTCCGCCGTTTCTGTCTAGAGAACTACGGTGGCCCGGGAGGATTTTATTGCTTCTAGAAACTACAAAAAACATTTATATAATTTTGAAAACAAATAAATTCCGCAAGGGCATATACATTCATTTATAATTTAGATGAAACTAAATACTATTTCTAGAGCAGCAAACAGTAAAGTTCACAAAGTAAAGGTCGGGAAATAAAGTCATTATTATCTCACTGGAAACAAATCTAGTATGGTAAAATAAAATAAATAACATTCCTGAGTGAAGTTTATAAAGAACACAGACATCTGTCAGCATCAGTCATTCCTCCTGTCCTCAACACACACACACACACACACACACACACACACACACACACACACACACACACACACACACACACACACACACACACACACACACACACACACACACACACACACACAAAATGAAAAGCTGAACACAGAGTTGACATGTGTGTCAGACATTGCATAATAAGATAAATTTCAACCTTAAAGCAACTTCAAAAGGAAATTAAAGACCTTAAAACTTGTTTTTCTTCCTGGTGCTTTTGAACTGAAGTTAGAACAGTTTTTTGGGGGGGGGGGGGGGGGTATTTCAGAGGAGATTTCTGATTGTTTTTTCCTCTGTCCTTTTCTCATTTGTCTGAAGTGGGCGGAACTAAGATGGAAAATGGTCACGTCACAAATGCCTGTGAGGCAATTAGGATCCATAAATCAGAACCTCTCCATTGTGTCTGATCAGATATGATCAATGCCGGCACACACAGCCCCCATGAGGAATGTGAGCCGCGTTTTAGGCCGTGAGTGAGACCCCGAAGTTCTTTCACAGCAGCCCGATGCTCCTAAAATGCCAATGCAGAGGTCAAAGGTCATGTGTGTACTTGTTTGTGCGCGACAATCCTAATACAGTTCAAAACATTTTAAACGGGGATATTAGAGGAAAATCCATCCGCCGCCTGGTCGCTGCTCTCTTTATCTGAGGGAGGCGTGATTATAGATTAGGAGCTGCAGCGTAATGCTTCTCAGGGGCATTTGGGGCAAAGATTAGAATCCTAAAAAAGTGACTTAGATTTTAAATTAAAGTAAAAATGGGTTAGGTCTTATTGCAAGGGATATTTTGGTCTGAACCACAATCGCCACAGGTCAGCGAGGTTGGCCGATATCCGTCTCTCTCCTGATTGGCTCGTCCCATCTGAGGATGTTTAGGCTCAACGCTCACAACACGAGTAAACAGAGTGGAAGCAGCGTCATGTGATCCCAGAACACGGATCCGGAGGCATTGCATCATTCTCAAATTGAGCCCCCCCCCCCCCAAAAAAGAAACATGTTGAAGAACTGACGTCATGTGGAAACTGTTTATTAGTCTTCACTATATTATTATTTTGTTGTGTTTTAAGCCTGGGGGTTGGTTTTGTCTTGTTACGCATCTCTTTAAATACCTAATCATGTTTCATATAAATCTGGACTTTATTGGTGTGTAAAATATATTTATCCAGATTCATATTCTGCGTCTGCTTGTCCGAGAACCTTGACGGAACTCGTTAAAAATAAATAAATAAATAAATAAATAAAGGAGGCCCGGCTCAGATTTTCCTTACACAAAACCTCCTAAGCCAATGGAAACGCATCTCTCCCGTGACCCCGCTGACATTCAACCCTGATTCTCAACACCGTAACCTCTAGTCCCGGCTCGGCTTATGTAACGCGGTGTTCGTGTCTGTCGTCCACCGGGGTCTCACATGCGACCGCCTCTCTGACTCAGGGTGCGTTTCGTCATCTCCGGCAGACGTTCCAGTTTTTGCACTCGACCTAAATACGGCTCCCGGCAGTGATGGAGCGGCTCCGTGCCAGAAAACAAAACAAAAAAGAAACTTTGGTAAAACACAGGTGTTCGCTCTCGGCGCGGCGCCCCGTGTTTACCAGATTGTTCCTGTGGAAGACTCACTTTTTCTTCTCTTTTCCTTTTCTTTTTTTTGTGGTCTTCCCGCTTTCACACGGAACGTTTGTATTTGGAGCGCTGCAAGCTGCCCACACGGTGCCGTCACCGGAGCCGCTCTCGCCGTAAACTGTTTGGATTTCAATGAGCTAATCCACCGGCGGCGTTTGGCTCCAATACAAATAAATAAATATACACTTTTATTAATCCCCAAGGGGAAATTAGTTCTCTGCATTTAACCCATCCTTGGTTATTAAGGAGCAGTGAATGCGGGCGCAGTGAAGAAGCGGAAGCAACTCAGGTGGTGCTTCCAGGAGGACACTCTCGAGATAATGGGGGGGGGGGGATCGAACCCCCACGACATGCTGGTGCTGTTGCTCGGCCCTCTTACCCCACTGAGCTAAAGCCGCCCCAAAGACCATACAGACCATACAGACCATACAGACCATAATGTAGGAAAGCAAAGACTTTACAGGCGACTATTAACTATTTACTACACATTAGCGACTAAATAATCACCCGTGGCTCCTCGGTCACCGAGTCGGCCGACAGTAAATAAAGTCACGCCAATAAAGGCCGCTTGCATTAAATAGTTCCAGCTCGTGTCATTTAAAACGTTCCCTTGTCCTACGCTCCGTGAACGCCTCGCCACCTTGTCCTTCAGGAAGCTGTACAGATGTACCCTGCACATGCTCCCCCATTTGTTATTCCCTGCTTCTCGCAGGCGGGACAGTAAATCCTACAAAGAGTCCACGGAGAGGGACGGCCGAAGCCTCGCGCCCCGTCCCGTCTTCAGAGAGTAACGCAGGGCGAGAGAATCACTGGACGGAGGTGCGTGGCGTGGATTTAAAGCATTTAAATGAGAATGGATCTTTGAAGGATCTGAACCCTCTCAAAGATGCACCAGATGCTCCCGGCGGCCACCACGAATCGACCCCTCGCAGGAATGCAAACGCCTTCTCCTTGACTGACATTTGCTTTTTTTTCGCGGCTCCTGTGGGCCGGGGCGGCGGGCCGGTTGGAAGGCGATAGCAGGGGGAGATCCTCTGGAGATAAACCGCCGTGCCCCCCTGTCCCTCACACAACAAAGAAAGTGAGTGATGTTTGTCGGAGCCGCGATCCCTCTTGTTTTGATGTGCGGGCCCACCTGGGATGCGGGGTCTCCATCAGCACTCAGGGAAACAGGACTCACACAGATCTCGTCCCCAGGACAAACAATCGGAGTGACAACCCGCCGCAATCCCACGGAAGTCACCCAACAGACGAGGCATTCAAACACGCAGGAAAAACAAGAGGCGTGGAGGTGGCCACAAAGGGGCTGGAGGAGAATTGCACAGCTTGGCCTCCTCAACTTTTAGAGGACAAAAGTTGAAGTCCTTCAACAGGCGACGTACGCGGGAAACCTACGGGCTCCATATTCATCTCATACAGGCTCCATATTCATCTCATACAGGCTCCATATTCATCTCATACAGGCTCCATATTCATCTCATACGCACGGAAAACAAAAGGCAATGGACTTTTTAAATATAAATGTTCTACATACGAAATATACGATGTGATAGATTGTTATGGATTCAACCATCAGCTACTTAAACCAGCTACACAGTAAAATACAGCACACATGGTATTCATCCATAATTTAAAAAAAATTAAAATGTTAAACTTTGTTGCTTTTACTTACATTCTTTTTTCCAGTGCTGTAATTTGGAAAGATATAGATATGGGAGCCAAATAAATCGAATCCCGGACATATATATAAAAAAGGAAGAAGAAGAAATCAGCCTTGATTACTTCGAAATCCCGTGAAATCATAGTTTTCACGTCTTCATTGCTCAAACGTAGGACCGGGAAAAAAAGAATAAGTTTTGCAGTAAAAAGAGAGAAAATCTGCAAAAACTTCCCGTCCATAAAGATCGTTGTATGAAGCGTCCTGATGAGGTTTATGAGACCTCGTCTCCGACATGAGGAACCATCGGAGAGGAAGGATTTCCCCTCTGATTAGACATTTAATTGAATTGTGATCTTCACATCAGATATAATAAAACTGAAAGAGTATATATATACAGGACTGTCTCAGAAAATTAGAATATTGTGATAAAGTTCTTTATTTTCTGTAATGCAATTAAAAAAACAAAAATGTCATGCATTCTGGATTCATTACAAATCAACTGAAATATTGCAAGCCTTTTATTCTTTTAATATTGCTGATTATGGCTTACAGCTTAAGAAAACTCTAAAATCCTATCTCATAAAATTTTAATATTTCCTCAGACCAAGTAAAAAAAAAGATTTATAACAGCTGAGTGTTTGTCAAGGCTCAGGAAACCCTTGCAGGTGTTTCGAGTTAGACGATTCAAGTGATTTGTTTAATACCCTACTAGTATACTTTTTCATGATATTCTAATATTTAGAGATAGGATATTTGAGTTTTCTTAAGCTCAATATTAAAAGAATAAATTCAGTTGATTTGTAATGAATCCAGAATGAAAATAAAGAACTTTATCACAATATTCTAATTTTCTGAGACAGTCCTGTATATAGGTTTAATCTACATTTGAGCACGGCGAAGGCCAGAAAGAATCAAGCAGGATATTAACAAGCTGTGATAATTAGGGTGGCGTGTTGCACCTGTCGGGTTCGGTCAGGTCGAAGCCGCTCGTTAGTTTTACAGTTCGACCACACAAAGCCACGGGCGCCACGTGCACGCCGCCGGGCGCCACGTGCACGTCACCTCGGAGGAATCCACAGACGCACATCTGAGAACACGGAGAACCAAAACAAGAGAAAGACCAAAACACCTGTTAGTTTGGGTCCGATCCATTTACAGCCCGACGGGCTCCGAATGCACGACATGCATCACGGGCTTTCATGAGCGCGTGTTTTTATTATTATTATCGTCTAAATCAAAGTGTACAAAAGTAGATTTATCCACAGCTGCTCAAATCCACATGTGAGGTCGGCAGCGGCCGCACAGCTCGACATCCAGAAACAATCGAAATCCAAAGTAACCGGTCAGAAGGTCAGAGGTCGTCCTCGCCGAGCTTCGGAAACAATCACCTCGCAGATCTGGAAACGATGACACGGTCCAGGGGAACGTTCCTCACTGGCTTACATCACATCCAAGCATTTCCGTCACTTGTGTTTGTTTATCAATGGTGTGTGTGAATGTGTGTGTGTGTGTGTGTTGAAAAGAAGGAGGACAAACCTCTGTTGAACCCGTCTGATAATGGATGGACACACACACACGTACTGTCGAGGCACGATGCCTGTGCTCTGTCACCGCCGGAGCCCCCTCGCTGTGTGAGGGGGATGTGTGTGTGTGTGGGGGTACCGCGTGGAGTATCGGCTGTGGAAGGGCAGAGCAGGGGTACAAGGCCCAGATGGATGTCATGGCAAACATCTGCTGCACCTCCTGGCAGGGTCTTATCAACACACACACACACACACACACACACACACACACACACACACACACACACACACACACACACACACACACACACACACACACACACACACACACACACACACACACACACACACACACACACACACACACAGCGTTGCTCTCCTTTCTACTCCTCATACAACATATTAAATATAAATATAATATTGTCTTCTCACTAAAGCTTCCAGAACAAACGCATTTTCATTTCTCGGATCGCTGTATTCTGATTTGACCTTTGACCCGTGAACAGACCTTCAGATTATTGGCTCATGCGAGGCTCCTCATTGGTTGTTGACATTTTCCTAAAACATGGAACGTATCGAACGCGATACCGGGGGCGACGAGCCTCTCGGAGGTCACGCCGAGGTCGTCGGTGGAGGAGACGTCGTGAGAGGAGAACATGGTGAGAAATAAAAACCCCGAGGCTCGGCTCCCCGGCGGTCCACCTCCGTCCCCGTGAGACTCCGATGGCTGATGTTCAAATCCAATGCGCACAAGATTCCTTGTGATGTCACCGGCTGCCACGTGTGTGTGTGTGTGCGTACACACACACAGACACTAAAGAAGACTGATGACGTAGGTGCGGCCCTCTTCACGTGAGAGACATCAAAAAGAGACGAAGACAAACTGCAGCTTGGCACGTGGTGTCGCGGCGAGCTCGCTCTTCACACGCTCGTCTTCGCCCCCGACGGCGTCGCTGCATGTTTTCGCTCCCCTTTTGTTCCAAAACGCATCTTTTTTACTTTATATCACTGCCAACTATTAGGCTTGCCACAGTTTGTTAAGATTTCTCAGTGTTTCTCATCCCTTCCAGGCAGCCATTAATTACCACTCGTTTCAAAGAAAAGAAAGAGAGAAAAGAAAGAGAAGAACGGACTTGCAGAGACTTGACTTGTTTCTTGAGAATCCATCACAGTGTTTGGGCTCCGTGACGCACGGTTTGGATTAGAACCATAACAGAACTTTGTAGAACGTTATCGGGGCTCCACAGTGAGGTTCTGCAGACAAGACACCAGCAATTAGACGGGTCCAGGGCTCTCTCCCTCTCTCTCTCTCTCTCTCCCTCCCTCCTGGGCATCCCATACTGAGGGAGGGCTGCATCGGCATGACCGGAGGGTGGGGTGGGGGGGGGGAGAAACTCTGAATGAAACCCACAAAATAAACGGTAAGGAGAGATGAAGAGGACTCACAAAAACAGAGAGAAAGTGAGAGCGACAGGAAGAGAAAAGGAGGGTGGTGTGTGTGTGTGTGTGTGTGTGGTTGGTTGGCCTCAGAGCGCTGCAGCAGCCTACAGAGCTGGTGTGCAGCAGACTGAAGAGAAGCACGTCTGCCCCAGAGGCAGAGACTGGAAAACAGGATCAAAGGGTCGCCACGGCAACCTGCATGACACACATTGTATTAAAGCCACACGGTTAATTTGAAAGAGAGGGGGGAGGCAAAAAGGAGGAGAAGAGGGGAGACGGAGGAGAGTTTATTTATTAGGAGCTCCTGTCTCACTCGGTTAACTTTCCACTCAGAACTTTCTTCCGCGGCTCTACTTCGACTTTGAGTGCTTTGTGTGTGTGTGTGCACGTGCATGTGTGTGTGTGTCTTGTCGACCTCAGCTCATCTGCGTCTCCCCCCCACCGATTATCTTCCAGGGTCTCGGGTTTCCACGGGTCACCTTAAATCACAAATCGTGAAAATGATTCAGAGTAACGTTTGAAAACATCGGGCTCGCCTCCGACGTCTGAAGACGGAACGCCGACTCCAGAATCCAGAGCTCAAAACCAAAGAGACGAAACAGCTGCAAAGATGATTATCAGTTCAGTAATGATCAAACTGCTCCCATCACGAGATCACGCGCGACAAACGGAGACACTGTGGCACGTCAAAGATTAAATCTAGCGATGATACAACATTTCAACGAGCGTGAAGAACAACCAAGACCACGGCTACATGTTTAAAACTTTAATTGCCATTTTTGACAAAACATTTGAATGAGAAAAAAAAGGACACAAATAAAATTAAAATAACAAACAAAACAAAAACAAGACTGCAGTGAGTGTTTAAAAACCTATTTGTGGGCAGATAATAAGCAAAGTCCAAAGATTTATTTTGCATTCAAGCAAATCAAATGCACCGACCCATCCAGATTGTAAAAAAACAACAACAACAACCACCTTACGGCAGGTACAAAAAGTGATTCAATCTCTCTAAAAACCTGACAAATACTGAAATAAACAACAACGACAACAACGGAAAGACAAAGCACACACGTAAAAGGGGGCGTGAACGTTACCCGTCACCGAGCGCCGCTCACACACCTGCGGCGCGACGACGGAGACTCTTCTCTCGGGGCGGAGCCCTCGGAGGAACCGGGGGTCTTCAGACGGGGAGGGTCTTCGCGGACAGTTGGAAGGCATTAGGGTGTCGGAGCGTCGGGTGCAGCTGTTGCTGCGGCTGATTGATGGAGGTTGTGTTCCCGCCCGACGGGAGTCGCCGTGGAGAGGGATCGCGTCAAAATCATTAAAAAAAGAAACGCGTTACAGTCGACTTGAAGAAACACCAACGTGACATTTTTCACTGAAAAGAAACGGTCACATGTCTCGACCTCGCGGCTACGTCAATCATCGCGGTGCGGATCTTTGATTTTGAGAGAAGTCACAAGTGTGGTACGAGGTATATATAATTTTAAAAAAAGAAATCCGAACGTGGCTCTACGCGTTATCCTAAGTTGCACATTCATAAAAAGCGTTCAGACTTCCTCTAAAGGGTCTCCGTGAAGTCGCCGCCCGCTTGGCCAGGACGTTCGTCTGCGTGCAGAAACTCCACGAGACGCGCTCGCACTACGCTATTCGGATTATTAGATTCGGACGCGGCTCCGTACCCACCGCCGGGCCGCTGACCGCCACACAGCACCCCTCACAGGAGGAAGCCCCGCCCACACACCCTGTAAAGTAATCACTGAAGATGTTAAACATAATCTACGGACAACCTGGGCTCCTCTGTGTGTGTGTGTGTGTGTGTGTGTGTGTCAGAGTGAGTGATGTGTGCATTAGTGTCCCACATGACAATGGTGTAATCACTGGGGCACAGGAGTAAACAACATTTCCCATTTCTGGCAAAAAAAAGTTCAAAGACTTTTCGGCAGCTCTCCGCACACACACACACACACACACACACATAGACACAAGGGTGGGGTTGGTCAATACGCAGCGCACTCCTCGGGGAGAGGGGCCGGCGTCCGCCATGACGTGACTTCCCTTTACGCGTGTTTGTGCGCGTGTGTCCGCCGGCCCGGTGGGGGCGCTCGCCGCCGCCGGCCGCCAATGTCTCTGAGCTCCAGCGGCGCGAGCGTCATATCCTCGCGGGCTCCGTGTCTTTGTCCTCCAGCAGCCCGATGAACTGACCGAAGCTCTCCTTGGAGGCCTCCAGGTCGTCGGCGGTGCTGCCCTCCAGGATCCAGCGCTTGCCCCGGGCCAGCGGCTCCAGCTCAAAGTACTTCTTGACCTGAAAGGAACGGAGAGAGAGGTCAGTCAGTCCGACTGGCCTGAACCCACACATCCCTGAGGGACGTTGGAGGGAAAGTAGCCGGTTATCAGCTTCAGTGGGCAGAACAGCTCCATTGTAAAGATTTGGGATTTGTTTCTGCTCAGCTCGGTTTTTTTCTTCAATATTATTTGGACCGCAGTTGTAAAAAAAAAAAAAAGAGCCCAACACTGTTGCATTGCATGCACGTTCCCGTCCACAAATCAATTAGGTTTCCAGTTCATTCATCCGGTCTCTCACAAAACTACACGAAAGAAACCACGAACCAACGTAAAACACAAGAACCATGTCCGAGAGCTCCACAGGTTGTTCGGGGGTTCTGACATGTCCAAACCCAGAGTAACGGAGGCTATTTGTTTGTCTGTGGGGGCGTGCATATTCAGAACTTCTGATGAAAGAGTTTATGTACTATACAGGGTTTTTCCTGGGTCAAAATGGGTCTTCGGTGCTCCCCAAAAATTCTTTTGCCATGTCACCGTAATTAGCAGACATCTATGTTTTTTCATAAATAATGGAGGCAATGCTTGAGGAAATCATTTTGCTAAAATAGATAGGCTAATAGATTGACAATTAGAGATGCACCGATCAGGTTTTTTGGTGCCGATCACCGATCACTGAAATCAGTATCTGCCGATCCGATAATACCGATCACGGTGTCGATTGAAGCATTCTATTTATTGTGTAGCATTATTGCCTAGGAATATGAGGAAATACATATATAAAGCACCTCAAACATTAAAGAAATTACCGATTTCTTTAAACATTTAGGACTTTTACTTTGAAAAATGTCCTAATTTATACATTAAAATTGTTTGATTGCTATTATAGGGGATTTCAGATATGTATGGAACACGTCTGCATTTATTATTCCTGGAACTCTTGGGGAAATCTATACAGGACTTTTCTTAACATACAAAAGTCTGACTTATTTTTTATAAACTCTTCCTTGGTACAGTAAAAATGTTTTAATGTTAGCATATTTTAAGCTAAATCTCAGAAACAATCTCTAAAGATACAAAATCAGTTCATTGTTTACTTGTATATGTTAGTGTATGATTTGTCGATATCTTATTTTGAAAAACGGATGTTGTTTCACGTGGTTCTTTCCGCTAACTTTGCAAAACCGGATGTTGTCACTTAAATCCTTCCGCTAACTTTATCAAAACCCTCGCGTGCTCCTGATGGAATGCGTTTACCGTGAGCATCAGTCTATAGGGGCTCAGACATGTGAGAGTCGGCTGAGTCGACCCAGAGATTCAACTCGGGGGACGGGGACGCCGCTCGGTGGTGAGGATCCCCTCGTGGACCTCTCACTCTGCGGCCCTCGCCGGGCGCATCGTCTCCGTTGCGATGCGCCGCAATTGAAACGTCTCTGATAGTTCTCGCAGATTTTACGTCATCTGATCGGCCAAGTTTGATCGGCCGTTTGAGAACGCCGATCAAAACCGATAATGGGAATATCGGCCGATATGGATCGGCGCCGATCAGATCGGTGCATCCCTCTTGACAATAGTCCAGGTGTATTCGTGCACGTCGGGCTGTTGAGTGATCAGCAGCTGGCCGCTCTGTCCATTCGCGCACCTCACAGTTGCGTATTGATCAGACAAGAAGACACGCTTATCAACTCGATTACTATTTATCATAACAGAACGAGGGTTCGGCTGTAGCCTACTTGAAACATACTATTGAGAACATATTCGCTGACGTGCACGTGATGAACACAGGTTTTTGTTTTTTCGATCGTGGACTTTTTTTGCCTTAGGCGCTCGGGATTTGTCAGGCGTTCAGGAAAACGGCTTAGGCGCGCGCCCAAATGTTCTCTATGCAGGAAAAACCCTGCTATATACATATAGTAAAAAGACTTTCTGTTAGTTTCCTGTATGAATTATTCTGATCTGGTTTTCAGATAGTAGCACACAGGCTTCATCCAACATCCCATGAATATTAATTCCCTAACGCCATTTAAAATGGAGCCATTATTTCTTCATATTTTTACAATATATATATATATATAAATAAAAGGAGATTTATTGATCACATTCTTAAAAATCCAAACAGCACATATCCTCAGTGTCCCCCCCCCCCCCCCCCGAATGCGAGGACACAAATACGCCCCGTCGACTGCCCCCGATCCACCAGGTAGGTGCCCGTCACACAGTCAAATTACTTTTCAACTTCAAGTGAAATTGCTTTTGTCTAGACCGTGCTGGGCTGTCTAGATGTGCCATGGTGTGTGGCATGAAGAGGATGGGGAGGAGGAGAGGGAGAAGAGAGAGAGAGAGAGAGGGGGGGGGGGTACTCTTTGTGTCTGCTCAAATCCAGCCAGCCATGCCAGTGAGAGGGAGCAGGGAGCTCTGCCCCGAGCAGAGTCTCTGTCCGGGTGTAATGTGAGTTTAATGACAGATTAAGTCACCTCGACCGCGTTTGGCCCGGAGGCCAGGCGAGAAAGCCGAGCGGACCCAAACAGTGTTAACAAATCTGTCTGGGTAACTCGAGCCGCCCTAGACCGGGGCCCGAGTCCCAGACCTAGAATGCAGACGATGCGGCTGGCTGCCTGTCTGGCTGGCCGGCTGTAGCCAAGGCCCTCTTCTGGAAGAGTCGGGCCCCTGCACTGGCAGACTGTGAAAGGGCCAGCAGGGACCTCTGTGCCGACTCGAGGCTCAGGCGCCTCTCACTTCTCCTCCTCGCCTGGGGTCGGCCGCTGCCCTCTGTCCTAGGTACGCTGGGACCGCTGACCTCACCGCCGGGACCAGATGGCTCGGTGAGCCCTCGGTGCAGCTTTAAAGTTGTGCACTCATGAAAACACGAGTGGGCGGAGATAGTGAAAGAACCAATTGCTACGAACCAACAAGAAAAAAAGAAGCCATCTCAGTGTTACGCGGCTGAAGGAACCCTGCGCCCTCACAGCCGGGCGCTCCCACACTGGCAGTCAAAGAGTGTGGCCCAAACCAGTTTCCCTGAGATTAAGTCCTCCTAAGCGCACTTATTCTTGCTTAAGGAATCGCGCGATGCGTTGGGAAGGGTAAGCCAGCACAAGACGGCGGGAGCCAGATGGCTCCTAAGTTGACCAGTCTAGCTTCTTCTAGGTCATACAGACCGGGGGCCTCGCCTTGTGCACGGGAGAATGCGGCTTATGCATGCATGAGGGTGTCAAAAAACAAATCTTTTAAATCACCTGTGTTTGTTTCAACTGTTCTCCTGCAGCAGTAAGCCACCGTCCGGTGGGGAGCCATCAACCGCGACCTCTGAGCCAGTCGTTGAATTTGTCTGGACTTATGACATCATTGATTACAGTTTTATTCAGCATTAGGAATAACGGATTAACATGAAGTTTGAATCTAATTTTTGAAAGGTGGTAGAGGCGTTCAGTTTCTCCGACAAAGCAGGTTATTTGGGCGGCTGAAGCTCGTGGGCAGAGCGGTCGCCCCGTCTTCACACGGTCGCTCTCCCATAGTCCATGCTGAAGTGTCCTTGAGCAAGACACTGAACCCCCAGTTGCTCCCCGGGCGCTTCGCTGCAGCCCACTGCTCCTAAATAAACTAAGGATGGGTCAAATGCAGAGAATAATTTATATTAATTATTAATAATTGATTTGTATTATACTGCATCATGTTTAAAGGTCATCAAATTGGGCAACTTTAAGGACACTTCCTTTCCTTCCATTTGAAAAAAGCCACGATTCTGCATGAGGTGGCTGATTTATGTCAAATCATGGTAACTGGTCAATAAAATATGAACACAGTAAGTAAGTAAGTAAGTACGGTTTATTTATATTGCACTTTTCACAGACAAAGGGTCACAAAGTGCAGTTCAGTAATCGATTAAAACAAAGAAGACTCTCCGGCCGCACAGACTTTTGACAAATTCACAAATAGTGTCTTAGGTTTTTTTTAACATTTGCTGAATTCATGTAAGATTTGATGAGAAATTGATGCTTTTGGAAAACATGAATCAGTGTGCAAGTATGCCACGGATTTAAGGCCCGAATGAGGGAGAGGCTCAGCGTAAGCTCCTCCCTGGTAAGCTACTTCAGGCTCCTTAAGGCAGCGGCTGGGCATGCGTGGCACGTGCATCCATGCTGCTCCCTGACCCACGCCAAGATTACTACATGTGACGGTCTCTGTTGGCATGTCAAGAAGACATCCTGCAGAATTAAAAAAAACTAAACACACCAGGGAGGCAGAGACTGGCTGGCTGGCTTACTGGCTGGCTGGACTATAGAGAAGAACCCCCTGACGGATCTATAGGTCTAAAAAAATGTAACGTACACTTTAATCTGCAATGAGTTATTGTTCTCAAATACTTCTTAAATCATAGGCTGCAATGAATAATATATACATTACAAAACCTAACTAACTAGATTTGTTAGTTAAACCTAACTAAATATTTAACGATTTTTTTCGTAAACCTAACTAAGTAGTTTTGTTACTTATACCTATCTAATTTTTTAACGATCTTTTCCCAAACCTAACGAAGTAGTTTTGTTACTTAAACCTAAATAAATATTTAACGATCTTTTCAAAAAACCTAACCAAGTAGTTTTGTTACTTAAACCTAAATAAGTCTTTAACGATCTTTTCCTAAACCTACTAAGTAGTTTTGTTAATTATACCTAAATAATTATTTAACGATCTTTTCCTAAACCTAACGAAGTCGTTTTGTTACTTAAACCTAAATAATTATTTAACGATCTTTAAAAAAAAAACTAACTAAGTAGTTTTGTTACTTAAACCTAACTAATTATTTAACGATCTTTTTCGTAAACCTAACGAAGTAGTTTTGTTACTTAAACCTAACTACTTATTTAACGATCTTTTCCTAAACCTAACTAAGTAGTTTCCTGTGAAGACCGACGTTTTCTTTAAAAGACTAAATGCACGTAACCAATGTGTTGCAGGACACAGGAAAACGCATGAAAACGAGCCGCTCAGACCAAATCAAACATGCTCCCACTCCCACTCACACCCTGAGGCGGTTCAACACAGATCGAGTCTCTTATCTTTATCGAAGTGGCCCAGACATCCAGCTATTATATGAACACAATGTGGAAATCTTTTATGACATTTAAGATTTAATACGTTAAATGTCGTACCACCAGCAACGAGTGAATGTAACGGACGATTTGAAAAGTCAAAAGGAGCAGTTTAGGACACGGCTTCCGCTAAATAATATAGATGAATATATCCAGTTAAAAAAATATATAAAGTGTATTAGATTTTGTAAATTGTATATAAACAGATTCCATTATTTTTGCTTAGCAATTTATGTACGAGTATTTGCAGTGGCATGGGGGGGGGGGGGGGGGGGGTACAAACCATCTGATCTATTTTAAACAAATATACACACACTCACATTTTTAAGAGAAACTAACTTTGTGCGAACAATCTCACAGACACCAACGGTACCCAATCAGATGACCACTGGCTGGTCCGCCTCTGTTGTTCCTCCTATAGTCCCTTTGGGCTCTGCACTGGTGCAGAGTAATTCATGTTGAGTGCCTTTCTCAAGGGTGTGATGGCAGAGGTCCAAGGCAACAGATTACACTCAGTTTCCATGCCATGTTCAGGTTCAACGGTCCTGCGCTATGTACGTGTCGTTGGAAAACAATCTGAAGTCAGTTTGAACATTCTTGCAGAGGTTGACAGCAAAGCCAGATGTACCAGGTCAGTTGGACAAACCGCTACAGGAGATCCGTATCGTCAAAGGAAGCGCTGTCCACTCTTAATTTCTCATCTCGGGCAAGTTTTCTTTTTGTTGAGTCTGGCTCTCGCAAAGGCCTCAGGGTCCAAAAGTCTGAGAAAAATATCAAAACTAAATTCAGTAATATCAAATAATACCGATCATTTCTTCCTGTTTAAGTAATCCGATCATGAAGAGAAGAACAGGAAGCGTTCACTTGAGAAGATTTTGCCTTTCGGCCATGTAAAATAAAAGAGAAAAAAAGAAAGAAGCCAAAACACAAAAGAGAAGCTAATAAAAAAAAGACTCAAACTGATAAGTTATCCTTCAAACACGACGGTCCTAAAGGCAACTATCAAAACTCCTCCGTGGAGCAGCAGAGCTTTACTCGATAAATTCACTGGGAACCGATGACTTCAGCCTTGAGGTTTTCATTTGGATGAACTTCAGCAAAAAATAACATCCATTTGTTCTCAGGCTTCATGCGTGTCTAAAGTGACCTCTGGGAAAAGGAAGCAGAATGCGTCCAGACATGTCTTTATAGGCGTTTTAGGGGGGAATTGTTAAGATAGTAAATGTTCCTTATTGAATGGACCACATGGCCTCCGATGCCCTTGTCCAAATATCTGGCACTCTGAGATTCTTTGAAGGAAGAGTGCGATAAAAATGAAATGCATTATTATTATTATGTGCCATGACCACACATCTGTCATGCGCCAAACGCTCACCACACGGGTCAGCCAGACAACTGGAGGAGGATGCATTAGGGGGAGGGGGTCTCTGATCTAGAGAAAGTGGCATACTCAAATATCCAAGACAATCAATTACACCATCCCTTGACATGTTGGCCCCTGTAAAAATATCAGTCACGTGGGAAGTGTCCCGCGCTGGCGACTGCACTGCAACGGGTGGTAATGTGAGATCCACTTACCATATCATAGATACGCCCTTTGTTGGCTTTTCCGGCTTAGCTAAAGAGCCTTAAGGACATGCAAAATCCAAAAGGTCCCCAAGAGAGGAACATTTGGGAAGCCTGTGAAAAAACAAACATTGCACCACAAACTGTGGAAGGTGTCAAATGGAGCAGCCCCACCGGCCAGGGAGTAAAAGCGAAAGCCTGTTTAAGCAAGGCTTTACGACTTTGGCGATGGACCCACGGTTTTGCATCCGAGAAGATTAAAGACCGGATCATGGGTTGAGTGAAAGTATTACCTGCAGGGTGGGGCACATGACACCATCACCTTTGTTTCCAGATAACATGAAGCGTGGGGCTTTCAACTTTCTGTTGGGAAGCGCTGACAGGTGGTGCTCGGCGACGAGCTATGACAAATAAATGCAGATTGGAAAATAACTACAATTAAATGTTCTTTCTTAAAGAGACGCCAGTGGCGAAAATCGTAAGACCGCGACAATTCACGCACATACTCCCGCGCTCGCCGGAAGCCGGCCGAGGTGTCACCATGGCTGCATGTTGCCGTCACAGAGTGCGTTCTGGCAATCGAACGCCCTCTGACCGGTTGTTTCACATGTGGCCATCGCGGTATTGACCACAATTGCGTAATTGCCGTGGTTTGCGAGTGCCACTGCAGAACCATGCGGCCGGGCTTATGAGCTAATTCAGAAGAGAAGTTTTGCAAGAAACCAACTTCGAGAAAGGCGGAGAATGTGCAGTCGAGAGAGTGAGTGAAGGCAGAAAGATGTGGACTTTCACTTTAGTGTCTTCACTTGCTGTGGAAACGATCCGGGCCGGGCCAGCGTAAAAGCCACAGGAACCAGGCCACAGTTGTAGAACTGTTGGAGCAGGGGATTCGGCAGGCAACACATTAAGACCCAAGTCCCCGTGTCACGGTGCAAAGAAAACTAAACGTAGAGCCGCCTTTAGATTTACCGCCCTGCTCCACTCGGGGACCTCAGGTCTCCCTCGGGCTCGGCTCAGTGCAGGTTCAAAGTGATCCACTTCTGACCAGCGCCAGATCAGAGACGTCCTCGGAGGCGCTGTAAATCTAAGCGAGAGGACCGCACACAGGACGTTCTTCCCGAGCGGCCCGGAGGCAGTGGTTCTTTTGAGTTTTCTCGCGGCGGATCGGATGACTTCCACAAACACTTGGCTGCCGTGACCCGGGGAACGGGCCTCCGTGCCTCGGGTCTATCATGTTGATCTACTTTCAGCAGCATCACTATTATATCTTTTTACAAAATAGTTGTTCACATATCGATAAATATGAGCAAGTTCCGTTTTAAAGTAGCGAAAACCCGAAAAAGTAATTACTTTATAAGATTTTTGGTCACAATATTTAAAAGAGGCAAACCGTATTGCTGAAACCGGATTATGAACCCTACTGCCGGATCTTCTGTTCAACCGGAGCATCTTAAAATACATTCAGTCTTTTGGGCCGGGGGCCCGTTGGAGGAGATCAAGGACTGAAGGTTAGAAGCCCGCTGACGTTACAGTCCAGAAGCATCAATGACATGTTCTATAGCTAAAGAGTGCGGGTGCGGGTGGAGGTGGGGGTGGGGGTGGGGGTACGCGGGGGAAGGAAAACATCCGTCCCCTTGTGTGGGTTGGAAAATAATTGGCAGGTTCGGCAGCTGGGACACGGCCCCTTCACCAGGGGTTGACCTGTGGGACACTAGGAAAAGTCTGTGGGATCAGAATATCTGGGCGGTGTGTGTGTGTGTGTGTGTGTATGTGGGGGGGGGGGGATAGGGGGGCCATGTTTGTCTTGCTTTATTACAGCTTTACAGTAACTCAATTTATTAAAAGGCCAAGAGCTCCCTGACAAGGAACATCTGGTATGTGGGATTTCGACGGGTGAGCTGGCGTCCTGCCCACGCTCCCTGCTGCAGGGGCCAGTGCACCGGCACCTTCCCCTGGAGCCCCCCTCCCTCTCTTCTTCTTCTTCTTCTTGTGAAGATGGCCGCCGCCGCGCTGGAGTGGCCCACACAGAGGGCCCTCAAAGCCCAGGAGGTCCGTTACAAGCCACCCCCCCCCCCCTTGCCCACCACCTCCTCCTCCTCCCCCTCCAGGACCCCCCTAGTGGGACCCTCCACCCCTTTCACTCAGGGGCCTCCCTTTCACGCTCCAGTCCTGACAGTTGACCAGCTTGAAAGCTGCAGCCGGCCCCCGCGTTAGCACACAGCACGCGGCATTACAATCAAAGTGCTCCCCTTCTGCAAAAAAAATTTAAACCATGCGTCAAGTTGGAGTCTGCACACACACACACACACACACACGGACACACACACAGTCACATGCCGTGGGACTATCGCATCTGAAACTCACGGTTCCTGGCTTTTCTCACCTCGCATACCGTCACCTACTTATAATCACGACCACATCGTCATAATTGCTTCCGGGGTTTTTCCGCACGAGCACATGTGTGTGCCTGAGCACATGTGTGTGCCTGAGCACATGTGTGTGCCTGAGCACATGTGTGTGAGCGACGGGACCTGAATCAGAAGACAAAGGGTAAAGAAACCGAGGCACATTTATTGACACACAACTCGCATTCCAAAGCCACCGTCTTCCAGCTGCCTCCGACTCCGACTGATCACGACGTCTCGTCCCTCCGCCCGACTGAAACGTCAATCCACAGGTCAGCTGTGTGTGTGTGAATGCCTGCCTGCCCCCCCCACACACACACACACGGGCTCAGCATCAAAAAGTGAAATTTTATGTACTTTAGGAAATGTGTTTATTTTTATGCACTATTACTTCCTTCTGTTACAGAACTGCTTCTGGCTGGTTTTAAAGCCCACCACAACAGTAGAGGATGAAAGCCATCCCATGTGCTCTTTCTTTTCCACTCGATTTGGACTTAAACTCAATAACGGAGGGTGGTATTCAAAATGTGACTCATAGATACAACTTTTGAAGGGGTCCCACATTTGTAAAACATTGTTAAGCAATCAACTAAACTTTAAAATTGGAGGTTGAGTCCAAAGGATAAAAGTTTCAATGGATGAAAACCTCCATGGAGGAGAACCCCCCAGGGATTCCCAGCGTTTGATCCGTGTGAGTCAGCAATAGAACCTCGGGGTCAAATTACATGCTGAATAGGCTTTTCGGAAGTCTTGTCCCGGCTAGTGGCGGCCGGTCGTCCGACCCTGCTTGACCAGCGGACAAAGGGAGAGCACTGACCACAATTGGGATGGAGGTGGGGGTGTGGGGGGGGGGTTCTCTTTTATCCTCCAATGGAAAGTCCCGTCCTGAATAGGGTCTGGCCGGCTGAATTGCGCTCCACACCGATTTGAAGGGTAAAGACCTGATGGGGTCAGAGTTCAGCGGCATTTGTGGGAAAAGGCGAGCGCGGGTGCCCACGGAAACCTGCACGAAAAATGCCCTCTCACCCACGGTGCCCCTTAACCTCCCAAAGGGACGGGACCACCGGCCCCCCCGGGGTGGGGTGACAGGATGAGAAAGGCTGTATGGGTGGGAAAAGGGGATAGAAAGCAGGCAGATGAAGGTGGGCGGGGAGGGCCTGAGATAAACCATCAAACAAACGTCTCTAAGTAGCTTCACATATTGCGCCTCGAAGGTCGAACGCGCATTCTCCAGAGGGTAATCAATACGTGCCGCTTGACTGCTCCTCCAACCCTCGCCTCCCGAGGTGGGACCGAGGAAGCGTTGGGTGCAAGTCCGTGAGATCTCTCCCGACACCGAGGGGCGGCAGTTTTTTGTTGCTGGTGGTCTACTCACGCGCAAAGTGCTCTGTTGAAATGCGGCTCGCTGTTTTACGGAAAAAAAAAAGAGAAGACAGATTCATTTGCCTGCTTAAAACATCTGGACTCACAACTCAGTCGAGGCCGTTACGCGGGGGGGGGGGGGGGCAAGGTTCGGGGGTTTGAGTTTCCCGCTGTGATAACTGGCGGCCCTCTTCTGGTCGCGGCGAGGAGAAGTCGGCATCCACGGACCGTAAGAAGATAAGGCGGGCCGACCAGAAGTCAGGCACTTTGTTCCACATTCATAATGCACAAACGGTGTCGCTCACTTTCCAGCCGCCGCGGAGCGACTCGTTAAGAACCGGAGCGCGCCTCACAGAGATCACAGACTCCGCTCTGACTCCTCGGTTTATTAACACCGGCAAGAGGAAACACTGCGCGGGCGACACAAGTGGGCACCGCGCGCAATGTTCCTCCCTCCGAGGTCACGATGATCCGGGAGTTGGAGCGGCTTCGCCCTCACGTCTCCTCTTCAGGTCGCGTTATCGGACGCTTCCATCGCACGCCGGCGAGGTGAAGTGTAACGCGAGGCGTTTAGTAAAGTCGCCGTCGTTTTAAGTAGCGACAGTAAAGCGTTTCCGTCGGGAAATCGAGCCGTTTGCGCCACGGAGACGAGAGTCGTCACGGCTGCACATGTCGGGGGGGCCGGCGGCGGACTGGAGACACCTCGGTTGGGGGGGGGGTACGATAAACCTCATCAGCTGACAGGAAGGAGGAGGAAAGGCGCTCTGCACATTGCGTCGCTGCTGCTGCAGATACATGTGTAAATTGTGGGGACGTATCTCTGTGTACAGACACACACACACACACACACATACACACACACACAGACAGACAGACAAAGACACACACACACACACACAAAGACACACACACACAGACAGACAAAGACACACACACACACACACACACACACACACACACACACACACAAAGACAGACACACACACAGATAGACACACACACACACACAGACAAAGACACACACACACACAGATAGACACACATACACAGACACACACACAGACACACAGATAGACACACAGACAAAGACACACACACACACACACACACAGATAGACACACAGACAAAGACACACACACAGACACAGACAAAGACACACACACACACACACAAAGACAGACACACACACACACACACACAGACACAACACACGGACACAACACACAGACACACACACACACATAGACACACACACACAATGCAAAGAGATACAAATACTTCATTTCTAGTGCGATGTAGTACAGATACCATAAACGGCTTAGAAGAGCCGTGCATCGTGCACGCGCCGCCGTTGCTAAGAGCTCGCGTGGTCGCCGCCGGCGTTCAAAACAGGAAGTAAAAAAATGACTCGTTAAACAAACAACAAAAGCATTCAGTGTCTGTCTGGGGAGAGTTGGCCCTCGTTTAAAAAGGCTGACACCCTGTACAGAGGAAAGGCGCTGCATTGATTCGTCTTCGTTGTGGAGGAACGACAGAAGTCTCTGACACGTTTTAAATATGGAGCTGACGAGCGAATATTTCTCAGAAGATGAGAGCGAAAGAACAACTCGTTCAATTTGATATTATTTATACATTCAAACAACCAAAGAGTCATTTGGAGAAAAAAAGAAGAAAAGAGGGACAGAGCTCAGCAAGGTCACCTGCTCCTCATCAACGAAATAGCGTTTGCATCGCAGCCGGCCACTCACGAGTCGGGGGGGGGGGGGGGGGACACCGGCTTCAGTCTAGACGGCTCAATACGCAGTTGACTTTTTAAACCCGCTTGTCTGGAAAAAGAGCAGACGTGAGGTAAGAGGGTGGGTGGCGGTGTGTGTGTGTGTGTGTGGGGGGGGGGGGCTGCAGCAGAGAGAGTGACGGTGGTGGGGCATTTCGGTGAGTGAGCAGAGAGAGAGAGAAAGAGATAGAGAGGGGGACACAGACAGAGAGAGAGAGACAGAAAGAGGGGAGGAGAGGGAAACAGACAGAGGGGGGGGGGGGGAGAGAGAGACGATATCAGAGAGAGCTATCCGAGTCGCTGGCTGTGGCTCCATTGTCAAGGTCAGTGAGCCGCGGAGTAAAAAGTCACGCCACCTGACCCCCCCCCCCTCCCTCCCTCCCCCCCCCGACTGTCTGCTCATCCAGTTCTCCCCCCCCCGGTACCTGACATCAGTCTCGCCCTGCTCACTCAGTACTCGGGGAGAGAGAATCTGATCCGTGATTGCACAAACAGTCGCACCGTCGAGAGGCGTTTCAACGACTTCAACTCTGCGTGCGTGGAGAGGGAGCGATAACAGCAAAGGACCCGCCCGCTGCACGAGAAGGTTGTCCAACACCTGAATCTATTTTATGAGAGGGGGGGGGGGCTCTCTCATAAAATAGATTCCGTCCCCAAAATCTACAAATCTACATTTCCGACAGCGACCCCTCTGCTGGTGTCCAAGCTGGAGCTTCACAGAGCACATTCATCCAGAATGAAAGGTTTGGATGGGGAATTAGCAGAATTCATAAAGGGACACTTACTGCACTCAATTTTCAGTTTTCATTAGTCCTGATCCTTCTAGCTGAACACAAATAATATATATAAATACATATACACACATATTTGACAGTGCACAATGATCTCATCTTTACGAGACTGGCAAGACGCCCTATTCTTTGGAAGTTCTCTTAATTATTATTCTGCGGAGAGAAGAAGAGGGATTGTGTTGGCTCCCTTCTACTTGTGCAACATTACTTAACTCTCCAAAGCGGCCCACTGAGGGAGGCGGACATCTGCTGAATCATTCGACAGGGCTGCAGAACCCGTTACTGATTGTCTGAACGATGGCTACTGATGATTAAATTGAGATGAGGCGACTAAGAGAGGCGATAGCTCACAGACTGCCCTTATGATGATTAAACACTGACCGGAGCGATGAGGTATGTGGAAAAAACAAACAAAACAAAACAAAAGGGCAAGCCAACGCAACAGGGACATGCTGTGCAGCGTTGGGCAGAGCGTCAGTGTTGGATCAGCCCCCCCCCCGGGCCTTCCTCTCCTAAAAAAAAGAAATCAGCCTTCGAAAATGTCTGCAAAAAACGAGCAGAACACCGTCGTCACGACTCGCGGTGATGAAGACGGTAGACGTCTGACATGACGTCGCCGTTCGCACTCATGACTGGATCAGAAAAGGGCCCTGCTGATACAATACCACAGGTAGCTGTTGTGTGAAAGCAACAATCCTGGTGACGCATCTTAAAAAGAATATTGTGCTCATTGTTGGTCCCCGAGTCCTTCCGGCTCATTATTTTTACCTGCTCCCTCCCAGAAATGACCAAAGAAGACCCCAAAGGGGATCAGGATACGATTCTACTGCAATTGACCCTACAGCTAAGCCCCGCCCCCGCCCCGCTGCTATTCCATCAAGCTGTCAGAGCTACGCCCTCACGGTCACTAACTGCCCTCCGTGAAAAAGGGTCAACAACTTGTGTCTGAAGCATATATCACATTTAGGGAAAAGAGGTTAAAAAGATAAAGCTTAAGTCTCCAGATCAGTGTTTACATTCAGGACAACTTCTCCATGCAGAAAAGAGATCGAGATCTCAACGAGGATCCTCGATGACATGAAAGTTCTTGTGTTTCTTTCCCCTGACATTATAAACTTAATTGTCTCAGTCTACTGGTGTTAAAACAGAAAGTTTTGTTTTTTTAACACTTCAAAAGTACCAAAAAGTAAATATACCCGTAACATTCATTATCTCCTCTCCAACCTTCATCCTGTTGATTCCTGGCAATAATAAGCCATTTCCACTCAGCGATGACGCAAGTGCATCACGGCATTGTCAGGGTGATCTTAACAAGTTAGTTGATTCACTTGCTCACACTGTGTCGTTTCCTTCTGAAGGTTCACTCATTGGCCCCTTACCTGTGCCTCATCTTCCTCACAACCAATCAGCAGCCACTGGGGAATTTAGAGCCACCAGCGTCACCAACTACAATGACACACACGCGCACACACACACGCCATGTGCCAGACGTTTGACGAAGGTTTCAGACACCGGGCGCCACATGAGTCACTGAGCACAGCCACCACCCAACGAGTGCCAAGACCTGCAAGTCCACCATGTGCAACGGGACAGAGGTTGAGTATCCGCTTCCGTGTTTCACATCTTCCCAACGCAGCTTGAGCAAAAGTTATCTTTGCACATGTCAAGTGGCCATAAAGAACACACACACACGTTATTCTTATTTAATTTATTAATTTTTTTATTAATGAAATTTCCTTCAGAAATGTCTGACATGCTGCCTCTAACCACCTTCAAGATAATAAAAAAATGTCAGAAATCCCAAATCAAGCCCTTTGGTGGATTCAAGTGGGCCTCAAATTAAGTGAACTGTTTTAATTAATTGGATAGAACAAGGTTAAAAAAAATTAATATCATTCCACAGTTAATAATATTTACAAATATGCTGCTGCCTGTCATTGGGCAAGACTCGAGAGGAACCCTCTTAAAAAGCCTCAATTTGGACAAATGAGCTGTTGTGATCACAACTGCCAGATCCTTAATAATTATTAGTCAGCCATAATAGCATTTGGATTAGGTTAAATGCGCTAAATATTAAAAGGTGAGCATGGCCGGACTACTTGGCTATGCCGGGAGGAGCGTATGAACGGGTTGGTGGTCTACCAGTTGGACCATTGGAGTCGCCATCTGGACGTCTACCACCTGTGGAGGGTGAGTCACCGCGTTATGATGCTGGGGGAAGATCTGCGTCACATTTCAACACAGTCACACTTTTATTTGACTTGGTCCACAGTTACATAATTAACGTGCATTACGGTCACCGATGTATTTTACCACATCGAGTCCTTTTTACAGTCTTCTTCGGGTTAGAGCGCCGATCGCACGCCGAGGACGGAGCACGACGTCCCGTGCGTGAAGGATATCTTTTTATCTTGTGTGTGAGTTGTCACACTCGCAGACGGGCAGAGAGATGCTCGCTCTCGGCCCCCCGAGGGAGATCGTTTGGAGTGAATCCCCAGGGCAGGAAGTAGAAACCAAAGCAAATATGTCTCGGTGTTAATATTAATACGTTAATGTTCAGAACGCCGAAGCCGTGGATGCAAGCGTTGTTACTTCAGATCCTTGAAGCGCCAAACCGCTAAACTGCAGGATCTAATGGGCTTGTCTCTGGGCTTTCTCTCTCTCTCTATTTTTTTTTTTTTAAACATCAACTAAACTGAAAAAAATAAACAAATAAAAACACAATATAAATCAAGACGCGGCTGGAAAACAATACTTTTGTCTCTCGTTGCAATCCATATGTATGTGGTGGTGTGCTGTGATCGTTATCACCTGTTATTAACATTAACACGCTTGGTTTAGTTTGTGTGGAAATCGGGGGCCTCGCCCAGTATGACGCTGGCGCTCATTTAAAATAATGTGTTTTAATATTTAATGCTGAAATAGCATGATAGAATGCTAACTTCTTCAGGGGAATTAACGGCGCTACAGTTCACCGTAAAAAGGCGTCGGCCGAACGCTGTGAAAAGGCGATGACAGCGATGACACGCCTCTGTTTGTATTCTTCCCCGTTAATGACCTGCGCCAGTCAAACAAAACGTCCAAACTTGAACGAGGTCATCGCGCCGTCACTTCATCCAGATTATTTTTCCGCTGGAAACACAAACGGTCGCCGGCCGCGTCAGAGCGTCGCCGGGGATGCAGAAAACCATTATCGCCGAACCCCCGAAGATCTGGGAAACTTGTTTCAACAAACGCCCGGCGTGTGTATTAAACAAAAGAAACTGGGGGAGCTGTGAGGTGATGTGTTGAAACGAGAACCGCGCCATTATTCTAGTTCGTTGGTGTTCGACCAGACTTTTTACAGAGCTGTGGGCGGGAAAAGAAACGAACCGTTAAATGTTTTTGGAAGTGTATTTTCTTTGCTTATCACCATCGAATAACTTCAGTCAGATTAAGAGGCTCCGATCAGCTGAAGATATGCAGCAACATTTACAGTACACACAACATATGGAGAGCGAGCGAGAGCGCGAGAGAGAGAGAGAGAGATCTACCTTAGAGTGATTGAGTGAAACACCTCGGGGAGTCAATTAACACATTTTGGAGTCTGGAGTCAAACGAACACAAACTACCAAATCAAAGTCAAATCAAAGCGGATCAGAGCTCCGTTTGCTAAGCGGTCTGGGTTTGACGCGTTTCAAATAAATCGTCAGCGCCGTGTTTGGTGTGATTTCCATTGAGCGAGAGTTTACCGAAAAAGACCCCCCTGGGCCGGTCTGTTCGGACCGGTCGGACCGACCCGGGGATCAGCTGCATCTTTGTGAAGGACGCAGCTGACCACGTAGAAGGACGGGAAGGACGGACGACAACCAAGTACATTCACTCGCCACGAGCACTTGAGTATTTTTGTATTACGTTATACTTTACTACACTTGAAGGGGAAATGTTGGACTTTCTTTATTACTTTTCAACATGTATTATGTAACTTTAGTTACTTTATTAATTAAATAAATAATTGAGCATAAAAAAAAAATACAAAGCAGCGGTATAAAGTATTTAAACCACCCGACTGTAGTGGACGAAGTGGTTGGGACGTCACCCCTTGGTTTGTGAGACGCAGCTTTGAAGCCTCTTGTTGCCATCTTGTTTTTTTCCAACTAGGGAAGGGAAGTGACCATATGTGGACTGATGTCGGGAAGCCGAGGCTCTGGTAGTGACAGCGACCCAAAAAAGGCCCACACAAAATCATACTTTATCGTCTAAATGGACCATACTTTACGAAATGAACATCACGCTGCATTGAAGAAGACTTGAAACTAGAGATTGAGACCATAAAGTCATGTTTACAATGTTTACTGAGGGAATTTACTGGGTCAACGATAATCTAATGCAATATAATAGCGTTACGTTAACGGAGCCCATATCGACTGCATAGCGAGTACCTTGATGTTTATACTTCAAGCACATTTTCTTCCTAAAACTTTGACTCAACTATGAATCTGAATGCAGGAGGTTCACAGTCATTCCTGAATTGCTGTATCTCTTCACTAAAGTAGAGGATGTGAGCACTTCATCCACCACAGGTGCTCTGCGGTGAAGAGACGCCGCTGGAGGTGTTCATGTCAAGTAAACAATGGCGGCCCCCGACACGCACGCACGACTTCAGAGGGCCTCAATTACGAGAGATTATGACACATAAACCTGTCCGTTAAACATGCCATTGTCCGGATGTGTACAGTGATCGTGAGAGTTGGAATGCCACCCGCTCCCATTGTCAATGAGTGGCGGTTCCTCTCCACAGGTGAGAAAACAGACTCTTTCCACAGGCTAGGATTACCGAAGAAAAGAGGAAAGATAAATCTAGGGCAGCGGAAAACCCCCTCAGCGCTACAGACACTAATAAAGGAGTCATTTAAATAGAGCAGGAAGGAATGAAAGAAAGAAGAAAGAAAAGAAAAGGCTTTTCACACCTTTGCCTCATATATTGATAAACAAAAGATTTGTTCTGGCCTTCTGCCAGAATGAGAAGGCAAAGGAGCCGTACATCCTTAGAAAGCAGAGTCGCCGCCGCCGCCGCCCGGAGGCTACGGCACAGCTGCTTCTCAAGCAGCCGGCGTCTCGCTTTGCTTCACTTCCAGACGGCGAGTGTCGGAATTTGAATCAGAGGCCGCTCTGCGTTCTGAGAGGACCGGTCACGCCACCGGGCGCAGACATCACATGGGGTCATTCTGGTCATATCAACTCAGAGACCATTAGCTCCCCCCCATTAGGTCTCAACAGGCTTCGTCACATCCCCAGACATTTGGTTTATTCCCCCCCACCGCCACCACCAGTCAAACCTGAGGGGCAGTGACGACACTTCAAGGCTGATATCAGGAGAAGGCCAGCGGGGACACGGGACATACGCCACTTGGGTCATTTCGGTGTTAGAAAACTTTCCTTGTGGGAATTTTTAGCTAAAGACTCAACAAAATCAAGACTGTTGAGCGAGCTCCCCGCTGACATCAGGACGGCAGAACGTCTCTACGTCTAAAAACACATCTTTTTACTGACTATGCCTTAAATAAAAACAGATTAGCACTTCAGTGGCTCTTGAATGGCACTTACTTATAGTATTACTTATAGTATTACTTATAGTATTACTCATAGTATTCCTCATGGTATTACTCATAGAATTACTCATGGTATTACTCATGGTACTCATAGTATTACTCATGGTATTACTCATGGTATTACTCATATTACTTATAGTATTACTCATGGTATTACTCATAGAATTACTCATGGTATTACTCATGGTACTCATAGTATTACTCATGGTATTACTCATATTACTTATAGTATTACTCATAATATTACTCATGGTATTACTCATGGTATTACTTACTGTTTTACTCATGGTATTACTCATGGTATTACTTATAGTATTACTCCATTAGCCCCGGTAGGGTCTCCCAAGGCAAAAGGAAACGGGGCACCCTCCGGAGCCAGACCCAGGAGGGGCGCACAAGCGCCTGGTGGCCGGGCCTTCTTATATGGGGCCCGGTCGGGCTCAGCTCAAAGGACGTGGAACGCCACCGCCACTCTTTCTCTTTCTGGAGGGTGAGGAGGGCGGCGCGGGAGGGATAGGGACTACCAAGCCCCCTGCAGCGCTGCCGTGGAGTTTGCCCGGAGAACGAGAGGGTCACGGGTTGGGGGAGTAAGCCTGACTGTGGTTTGTGTCCTGGAGAGCACCGCTGCCGACTCCATAGACTTCGGCTCACGTGGGCAATGACAGAGAAACCGGCGGGAGTGATTGGGAGGACGCTTGTGCCCGATCTGAACGAGTGGTGTTCTGTTATTGAACATAAGGTGGTTCATAAGTGTACTTGGTACCAGAACACTAGGCCGGAGATCGATGATCGACTTTATAATCGTATCATCTGATCTGATGTCTTGGACACACATGCAACCGAAGTGGACCATGTTCAAAGCGGAGAAGGACTTCGGTCGGCCTCAAAAAGCTCCTGGTGGCAAAGGCGCCGGGGTGGATGAGATCGACTGGCAGACCGGGTGGTGGTTCCCATTTTCAAAAGGGGGGACCGGAGGTGTGCTCGAACTATCGTGGAATCACACTTCTCAGCCTCAACCTCAGATTCAAGACCAGCAGTGCGGATTCCGGCCCCGTCGTGGAACAGGCCCGTCCCTCGGGATTTGTGGGGGGGCTGCGGGGGGGTATGGGTTCCGACCCGTTGTTACGGGAGGCTGCCCTTTATCAGCATCCTCAGACCATGACCTCCGGCACTCACTGGGTTTTTGTGCGTGTGGTGTGGGCAGGGATGAGAGTCAGCACCGCCAAATCTGAGGCCATGGTGCTCTGCGAAACGGTGGATTGCTCGCCCAAGCGAGGGAGTTCAAGTATCTGGGGTCTTGTTCATGCAGCAGTAAACAGGCGCTGTACCGGTCTGTCTTGGTGAAGAGAGAGCTGAGCCAGGGGAAAGCTTAATTTTACTGGTCGGTCCACGCCCAATCCTCACCTATGGTCATGAACTTACCGAAGAACGTACACATACAAGCCGATGAAGAGTCCTCAAGTGGGGTGCCGGGACATCAGGAGGCTTGAGTCGAGCCGCTACTCCCTCGTGATCGAAAGGAAGAATGGATGGATGGATGGATGGATTACTCATGGTATTACCTATAGTATTACTCATAATATTACTCATGGTATTACTTATAGTATTACTCATGGTATTACTCATGGTATTACTTACTGTTTTACTTATAGTATTACTCATGGTATTACTTACTGTTTTAATTATAGTATTACTCATGGTATTAATCATGGTATTACTTATAGTATTACTCACTGTTTTACTTATAGTATTACTCATGGTATTACTTCTAGTATTTTTGTAGTTTGGCTTTCTTGAAGAAATGCTGCTTTCTTGTTGTTCTGAGTTTGTTCTCATGGTTGATGCACTTATGGTAAGTTGCTTTGGATAAAAGCGTCTGCTAAATGACATGTCATGTAATGTAATGTAATATAGCGCCCGCTTCACAAATTTGACTGCAGCCAAACAAACACCAAAAACAAGCCACGGTGTGAGCCCACAATCGCTTCATGGTGCAATGCGGAAACGCTTTAAAAATCGGCACTTGTCAGAAGAAAAAAGAGGAAAATTAATAATTGGATTTGCGAATCACGTCGGTGGTCCAGGGACAACGATGTGCTGCGGCCACGGCTTATGGAGGCAAAATTGACAACAATCACCACCACCCACTCGGGGACCGGCAAGCGGGACGTTCTGCGTGGGGAACCAGACGGATGTTCGTTTACATTTGCACTGAGAAAACGGGACAAGCGGCAGACTGGGCATGACGGGACATGTGTCCCCGGAAAACAAACACATCATTAGGATTTTGATGCTCTAGTGCGCATTACGAGCCCAGCGGCACATTGATCACATTTGGGAAGTGTAGTGTGTGTGTGTGTGTGTGTGCATATATGTGTGTGTGTGTGTGTGTGGGGGGGATGAGAAAGAGTCACACGCTCAAAAACACAACAACACCAATACAGATGCAGCACAGGGGAACATGTGCTTGCAGATCCATGGGAGCTTATTATTTTTTTCACCCCAATAAAGATAACTGGAGCAAGCAGGAGCTACAAATCACTAAAGATTGGTCTGGGCTCTAGGACCGCGCAAGTGTTCAGAAAAAGGTCCAAAAGATGATCACACTTACAGAATGTTAATCACTTTGTGAGTAAAAGATCAATATCCATTTTCACCGTAACCAAACTTGACTTTAGTTTTGTTTTTTAGCGCCCAATATGAAACCAACAAGGAACAATATTGAACTTGACGCGTGTGTAATGTGATTCGAAAAGATTTGGATCCTAGAAAAAAAAATATATATCTCCATTAACACACCTGCCATATATATATACAGGACTGTCTCAGAAAATTAGAATATTGTGATGAAGTTCTTTATTTTCTGTAATGCAATTAAAAAAACAAAAATGTCATGCATTCTGGATTCATTACAAATCAACTGAAATATTGCAAGCCTTTTATTCTGATTTATTGCTGATTATGGCTTACAGCTTAAGAAAACTCAAATATCCTATCTCTAAATATTAGAATATCATGAAAAAGTATACTAGTAGGGTATTAAACAAATCACTTGAATTGTCTAATTAACTCGAAACACCTGCAAGGGTTTCCTGAGCCTTGACAAACACTCAGCTGTTATAAATCTTTTTTTTTACTTGGTCTGAGGAAATATTAAAATTTTATGAGATAGGATTTTAGAGTTTTCTTAAGCTGTAAGCCATAATCAGCAATATTAAAAGAATAAAAGGCTTGCAATATTTCAGTTGATTTGTAATGAATCCAGAATGCATGACATTTTTGTTTTTTTAATTGCATTACAGAAAATAAAGAACTTTATCACAATATTCTAATTTTCTGAGACAGTCCTGTATATATATATATATTATGGCAGGTGTGTTAATGGAGAAATGTTTTTTTATATATATATATGGCAGGTGTGTTAATGGAGCATACACATATATATATATACACCAATTAAAAATGCAGCTAAACGTGGTGGAAGACAGCTTTTGGTGTGCATGGGGAAACGCACGGATCAAACACACCGTCGGAGCTGGCGTACAATGGACCCGTTTGCATATCGGAGCGGGACCGAGGTTCAGGTGTAGGCCCCCATGCTCAACTAATCCCACTTGAAGTGCCCGTCCCATTAGAGCGTGTAATCAGGAATGTGCTGCAAAGCAGGTGTGTTAATACAGCCTATTAAACAAACGGCCGTTTACTGCTGTCTGCTTTGGATACCTGGAGTTGGTGATTTCATGACAGACGCGAGACAGGGAGGGAGGGAGAGAGCGAGAGAGAGGGAGGGGGGGGGGGAGGTTAGTGAGGAGTATTTTCACAGACTGGCGAGTCCAGACAGAGGAGCGGAGCGAAAAATAGCTCAAGGGGCAAACAAGGTAACCTTTTTCAGAGAGACGCTTCGGGGGGTGTCTGCCAAGTCCCGCACAATGCTGTCTGCAGCGAGCGTCTGAGTCGCTGCGTTGCACTGCAGTGCAGAACCAAATACCTCGGAACGTCTGAGCGAGTGCAAAATCAGATCAGACCCGCTGAAACGGTCCACAGCTGCTTGCCTGAATGCCAAAAATGTATCAGCGTGCGATGTGTAACTTGATACGGCTCTTGCAAAAAAAGTATATATTTTTTTGTTTTTGGAGATCGTGACCTTGTTGAGAGCCTTACAACTGGAATTATCTCTGAAGCAGTACTGGCCTAATAATGACCCCTACCTGAGCAAACAATTAACATAGCGTACAATAATCGGATTAATATTGTTTCCATTACAAAAAATGAAGAAAAGATTGAATGATGCTTGCCGTGCATGCAAACGGATAGAAAGTACAAACACAGAATGATGTATTTGCTGCTTCATCACAGTAATAACATAATTATTACATGTAATGTGCAGAACCAAACCTTTATTATTAATAATGTGGCAGAACTAGTCGTGGATCGCTTTCATACCCTGTCATCAGAATTTAAAACTAACCGTAATCCACAATTCTCCCAATTATTTTTTTATTTATATAATTACTATCAATTTATTTAAAAAAACTGATGAACAGCAGTTTGAGAGATTTGTATCACCTTTAATGATACACCGCGTGGACAGATGGAGATAACTTGACGCAAAGACCGTCCCACAAGTCATGAGATCATAATGCACACATGGGAATGCAGAATCCCCCCCCCCCCCCTCCCCGGTTCCCGCAGATTAAGGCGGGCATGTAAACATGTTGCACCTACGGTCACGGCGATCTCTTCCACTCATGACATCATCACCACAAAATACGCCGTGAGCACCCACAGGCGGGGGGCTATAATCAGCTCTCCTACATGGTAACTGTTGTGAGGAGGATAACGCGGCCCAATTTACTCAGAGAGACAAGCGTATCCATTCAAAGACAGCGGCATGATTCAACGGGGGTGGGGGGGAAGGCCCCTGTTGTCGAGAGGGGGGGGGGGGGCCGGGGCAAGTCTGGACATCCCCATGCCAGCCGGGACGTCCCCGTTAAGGGGCCACTCGGTTCTAAAAGTGGAGAGAGATGGGACACGGGGGGATCAAATGGCCAGTTGTTTATGAGGTGTTTGCCCATAGATAAGAAGTCAAGGGACAAAAAAGGACGAGATGACATAAAAGGAAATAAGAGGAGGGGGGAGGAGGAATGTGGTTAATTTTTATGTACTTCTCCGTTGATGGTGTTTAAGTTTTTCTAAGACGCTGAAGACGTAATGTTTGCGCTTTGATAAGAAATAACTCTTCTTTGGTTGTTTAACCACACAAGTGTTTAAATGGCCACGGGTCACGCCACTTGTTGAGGATGTGCCGTGGGTCCCAACAAAAACTAAACTAAACACAAAAAAGCCCAGACATGACTGAAGTGAATGATGTGTGGAAGCAGGGGCGGTGGAGTTTAAGTGCTACAAAGTGACCAGCCGTGCCCTTTCTTTGTGTCCTCAGACCAGAGTGCATCCTCTACGAGTCCCCAGAGGTGCTCAGGAGTCATTCATGGGTAATGTACCAGACAGAGCAGATTACTCCCCTTTCTTCATTCTCTCCGCTCGGCCGACGGAGCCCGCCCTGGTCGTCGTACGCTTTCGCCAGCTTTCCCTGTTGTCAAGTAGACGGCGGATGCCACTGGCTTGGCGGGAAAAGTTCAAATCTGATGTCGAGGAAATCTAGAAATCTATGTTCAGTCTACGTTATCATCATCAAACCTGACACCTTTTTGAACCTGGGATCAAACTAAGTGCTATAAATATACTAGAAGCTGAACACTGTGTTTCACAATGACACAAAAAACCAGAAACAAAGCTGGATATAAGCGGATTTTCATCCGAGGGATCCATTTGACGTCAAGGACGGTTTGGAGTGACGGGTACAACCGGATCTCAGAGACTCGAGTGTATTGGTATTGCCGACCTGTGTTTTTCTTTCAAGTCCTTCAAGAGCCGCCTGAAGACTTCCCACATTGGTTCTGCACCGTGGAGCAGTGCCGGGGACCCTGTGCACTGTTACATACAATCACTCATCCATCCCAGCACACAACGGTGATGGAGGAGTGTTGGGCAATGAGGCGTTCAAGTCTCGTCCCACGGCCTATTTGTCTCCAATGAGCAGTGCCCAAATGCAAACAAAAATAACATATATATTGTAGTCACGATGGAGGATTCATTGAGTTTTCCCAGAGAAATATGGAGGAGTCGCTGTCTATATAGATATATATATATATATATATATCTAAGGGCCAGAGCAAAAATGAAATCAGAAAAGTGACCTTTTTCCTTTTCTTATTAATTATTGAGGAAAACCGACTTTAACAATGTTATTGTTGAAGCAGAACATTTAAAAAATCTGAAAATGACGCTTACATCCATAATCTTCTGCAATAGACGATCCTCATTATTACCGGAACAAATCAATTCAAAGAATTCAAAATATAATCATTCTGAAATAAGCTACATCTCTAGTAGACCATGTTGGTTTCCCTTCTAGTAGACCATGTTGGTTTCCCTTCTAGTAGACCACGTTGGTTTCCCTTCTAGTAGACCACGTTGGTATCCCTTCTAGTAAACAACATTGGTATCCCTTCTAGTAGACCATGTTGGTATCCCTTCTAGTAGACCACGTTGGTATCCCTTCTAGTAGACCACGTTGGTATCCCTTCTAGTAGACCACGTTGGTTTCCCTTCTAGTAGACCACGTTGGTATCCCTTCTAGTAGACCACGTTGGTATCCCTTCTAGTAGACCACGTTGGTTTCCCTTCTAGTAGACCACGTTGGTATCCCTTCTAGTAGACCATGTTGGTATCCCTTCTAGTAGACCACGTTGGTATCCCTTCTAGTAGACCACGTTGGTATCCCTTCTAGTAGACCACGTTGGTATCCCTTCTAGTAGACCACGTTGGTTTCCCTTCTAGTAGACCACGTTGGTTTCCCTTCTAGTAGACCACGTTGGTATCCCTTCTAGTAGACCACGTTGGTATCCCTTCTAGTAGACCACGTTGGTATCCCCTCTTGTAGACCACGTTGGTTTCCCTTCTAGTCGACCACGTTGGTATCCCTTCTTGTAGACCACGTTGGTTTCCCTTCTAGTAGACCACGTTGGTTTCCCTTCTAGTAGACCACGTTGGTATCCCTTCTAGTAGACCATGTTGGTATCCCTTCTAGTAGACCACGTTGGTATCCCTTCTAGTAGACCATGTTGGTATCCCTTCTAGTAGACCACGTTGGTATCCCTTTTAGTAGACCACGTTGGTTTCCCTTTTAGTAGACCACGTTGGTTTCCCTTCTAGTAGACCACGTTGGTTTCCCTTCTAGTAGACCACGTTGGTTTCCCTTCTAGTAGACCACGTTGGTTTCCCTTTTAGTAGACCACGTTGGTATCCCTTCTAGTAGACCACGTTGGTATCCCTTCTAGTAGACCACGTTGGTTTCCCTTCTAGTAGACCACGTTGGTTTCCCTTCTAGTAGACCACGTTGGTTTCCCTTTTAGTAGACCACGTTGGTATCCCTTCTAGTAGACCACGTTCATCCGATAGTGGCGCGTAAAGTGCTATCGGTTAACCGCCACGCAGCCCCCCTGATTTGGAAGTTGACAGTGTCACAAACTCTGGCAAACGGACTGAAAAAAAGAAAAGCGAAAAGGACGATGAAAGAGCTGGCATAGGCAAGAGGTCTGCAGGTTTGGCATCCAGCCGGGCTGAAACGAACACAGCCTGAGAGCATTCCCAGACCCGGGCAAAACAAATGGATCTGTTGTTTGGGTTCAGAGTAGCCGGCCCCCTCAGAAAGGACACGGCGAGGAGAAAGGGAGGTGGAGGGGTGGCAAGCCTGGCGGGGACATGCGAGGACACCGGAGCACGGGCTGGCCGGGTTGCATGGCTCGCACCACCCACAGCAGCTCCAACAAACAGCACCCGACTGTTTCCCAGAGGGGAACGTTTGTGGAGGAGAACGAGAAAGAAGGTCAAACTCTGTGAAAGTCGCATTAAAGACAGAGGATGTTGAATATGAGGCATCAGAGAATCAAAGAGGTGGAAATATGTATACATAAAACTAGTGCTGTGAAAAATAACGCGTTAACTCAGTTAATTCAATTACAGGTTTAACGAGTTTTTTTTTAACGCATTTAACGCATGCGCAGAATGAGCTTCCAATCCGTCTGTTGTTGGTCGTCGGGACGAAAAAAAAGTCACTTGCAAAATGAGCTTCCAATACACCACTTCAATCTGAACTTTGTCCGCTCTCATGCAGACGGTCGTGCTGTTCATCGGTAATGATCCTTCCGCAGGTTCACCTACGGAAACCTTGTTACGACTTTTACTTCCTGTAGATCAGGGGTCTCAACACGTCGATCGCGACCTGCCAGTCGATCGCGGCGTAGTGTCGGTAGATCGCATGACATTAAAAATATTGGCCCGCCCCGACATGTTCTCTATAGCATGTCTTTGTTCTTTTATTAAACTAAACGTCTGTTGTTGATCGTATCTCCACAGCAGCATGTCATTTCTGTCTCTTCGCGTTGCGTTAACACTTATCGATCTCCGTCTCGCGCGCCACAGAGCTCCGTGCGCGCATCGGGACCGAGCAAAAAAAGTCACTTGTCAATCTGTCCACCTGTCCGTGCCGGTGAGGTTTCAGCGTTGCAGCGGTGTCCCCGCCGTCCCTTTCATCACGGCCCAGTTCATGAAGAAAACCCACACAGTCAGTTTGCCTCAGCAGCTGCTAGAGGAAGACTAGAGGCCTTTAGATTGTATCATGGTGGAGTTAATGGTTGACAAACAAGAGAAAATGTTCTGTTTAACCCTCCTGTTCCCTTTACATTTACTAACATATTTTACCCTCGGGTCAATTTGACCCCAGCAATTAAAACCTCCAGAAAATTATTAGAATTAATATTGCTTCCCAAGTTTAAGTGTGAGGTACTTTATGTTTGTTTGTTGACTACCTAAATAGCCCTTTAAATAAATAAAAAAGTTGATATTTCTTATATGTTTGACAGTGAAAAACAGCCTGGGGTCAAATTGACCCCAAAGAACACCGACATTAAACATTGAATGGGGTCAAATTGACCCGAAAGGTAACAGGAGGGTTAAACATTCTGTTTAGGATGAAGATGTATTAATGTTCCATATGGAAGAAAACTGCTAAATAACTGCTGAGTTGCAGCACCATTGTATAGAAGAATGTATAAATGTATATATCCGTCTTTTGTCATAAATCTCTATGTTCTCACAAAATATACCGAGAATATCGGTAATATGTGATTAATCCACAAAAACCTGTGATTAACCCGATTAAAAATGTTAATCGTTTCACAGCCCTACATAAAATGCAACCCGTGCTTTCTCTCGGCTGCCATCAAAGTTTTTTTGTTGCTGATATTCTCTGAATGAAAGTGACTGTGGAGCTTCGTTGGGTTAAAGATGTGGTGAAGTATAAAGCCATTATTCAACCCGAAACGATCTGCTCGGGGTAATAACGCCATAATATACTTTTCCTCTTTGGCTCACGAGCACTTTCGGGAGGGTAATCCAGATCACAGGAAAGCCGGAGAGGACTCTCAGACAGCCCAGGGGACTCGTCCGTCATCTGGCGTGAGATTAAGACGCGAATTGAGCTGGAACAGTGGAACTGCCCTATGGCAGCGCGCAATGCAGGCGGGTGACAGGTTGGGCCTGTGACCTGTGTGGGAGTGACTCTGGAGAAAGAAAGAAGAAGAAAAGATGGATGCTAGACAACTTTTAGTAGCAGTTTAATGGAGGGAGGTCAGCTTCAGCTTATCGTCTCCATTCTGGACCCTTTTATTTGCTCTAGATAGTTGAAGGAACTCAGTAATCAGAAACTAAACGTTTCTTTCGCGGTCAGTTCTGTAGACAAATAATGAATCAAATAAAACTGCTTTGGAAACTTTTTTGAGGTTGCCTTTTTTCTTCTGCAGTAATATTAAGTTTGAAACTATTATAAGTGAGCACGGTTTCCTACTCCACGAAGCATCACTCATACAACCCAGTCTGCCACCAGTCATAAACCATTTTCAAAAAGAGAAACAAATTATTCATTTGTTTTTTTTCATCTTAATGCGAGTCAAACTAGTATCTGCACCAAAAAAAAGAAAAGAAAAAAGACAACATGTTTAATGTTTCCATATCCCTCTTTTGTCTTTTTGCTCAGCATGAAAACTGAGATGCTGGCCGCGCGATGCGGACAGCATGCAGACAACGCCGCGCATAAATACCGCGTGTAAACACACGTGGCATCGTTGGATTAATGATTATACAAATGGTGTATCCAGACACGGCTCACGCTCAAGTCCCCGGGGCCCATGTGTCCTGGCCCGATGAAAGCAACAGAACACATGGAAGTGGACCACACGGAAAGTCTCCCAGAGAACTACAGGCACATTTCAAATGATTTGTAATCAAAAACCTACGCAACGCAGACCGGCCCAAAAACATTAAAAGCGCACCCAGGTGGGATCAGGACGCCTGGGTTCCAAATCCTGTCCGTCACATCTCCATTTTTTGTAGACAACTTCTTAAGAGCTCTAAAATGGGCCGTGTTGTGCGTCTGCAGACAGGGTGGCCGCGGCTGACGTCGTCTCATTTGGCCACCTGTTAGTAAACCGGCCTTTTTCTTTTAAAGAAACATAGCATCTTACCAAAAACCCACTCATAAAAAAAAAATACCTTGACTTTGAGACGAGTGAAGGACAAAACTGCAAACCCATTGCTGGGTTTTAGGACTCGTGGCTCTCTACATGGATGATGTATACAAATATGAAACCACAATGACAGATACAACAAAACCATTGAGCATAACTGCAGAATAGGTTAGTGATATGTCCGGTTGTGTTGTAGCCGTGTGCAAAATTGACCATTGATGTTTCTACAAACTGCTGACAAAATGCGACAAATATCCAACAGTAACCTGGATGCAACGACAACGTGGGTGAAGGCAAGCAGAGCAGAGCAACTAGGTCCGTTTGGAATGGTTCAGAAAGTCCCACGACTTTACTTTCATGCAGCCTTTAAAAAAGCGGGGAGACGAATCTTCACGATACCCACAAGCTATGACGAGATCTGGCCTCGTGTCACGATGTCGATGCGGCGACACGTATTGCCCCGGCCGCGACGTTGGAGCCCCGAGGCCGTTCACGCGGAAAGCCGTTTACGTCGATGCCGATGCGGCGCCTCCCACGCAAACTACCTCCATTCCCGTCAACCTCCCTCTTGGCAGAGAGCACGCCAATTTCCACCTGGATGGTCTTCAACTATGTGCCAGGAGGAGATCACGGCAGCTCCATATCCTCTGTGTGACAGTGTAATTCCCTCTGCCCCGCAGCCATGTCTGTAAAACTCAGACAGTTTACATGTTCATGTAGCTACACTGCACTGGGGACGCGGGACTTGCCAAGTATTCTGTGCATGCGCTCGCTTTCTGGCACACACGTTAACCCCTCCGACGCAAGCTGTCACAGGTGCACCAGGGGAGGTGCCTTTGATCTCCCTTTTCAATTCAGAGCACGGAGACCGAAACCCCAACAAAAACTCTCTCGTCTTATTGTTGCGTCCCCTGCTTTGTTACATGTTCTTTTATTTACATATAATCATTGCCCCTTCCAGTCGAGTGGAAACGCCTCGTGTGTCATGACTGTATTATGTGGATGAATGGATCCGGGGTACAAGGGGTTGTATCAAGTTCCAGACATTATTCAACTCAGGTATGCAGAATAAATCTGCTATAATGAGGTAATATTGTATTTCACACTTGATTACAGCACAAAGGGAACCGGTAAAATGCATTTCAATCACTTGGATGCGACATTTAATTAAATCATCCTGCAACCAGAGCCAAACTTCAGATCACTGACAGTTGAGGTTTATTTAATGTGTGATGAATGGTGTTTTCAATCAAATACTGTAAAGTACCACAATAACAAAAATATCTGGATAAGGGCCAGTATCTTACAGTAACCCAGAGTATAATACTGCCTACATTGCACAAGGTTGCACATGGAAAGAGATTAGATCTGAATACACTTTCAAGGGGTGGAGTAGGAAATGTCGGACATTGTGCAACGCCAACACCCAGACTTCTTGCGATGTCATACTGGGCCAGTGGAGTAACTTGCTATTTGGGTACTGGGTTGCCCGCTATCGGGGGAAGCCCAGAGTAATCCGTCCCAGAATATCCGAGTGGCTGAAGAGAACTGATGAGAAACAGGAAGTGGTGTGGCGCGTGTGTGCGTGTTTGTGTTTGGCACTGTATCTAGCAAAGCTGACATACAATCAGTTTGCCTATACAACAGTAAAAAAAAAAAAAAAAAAAAAAACCTGTCACAGCTCACCTGAAGCTTAAAGCTGCAGTTCTTGGTCATGAAACCGTTGACCCTTCCACTTCCGGCATACACATGTTTAAATATGTACTCTGATGTATTGAGATGATTGCATTACATTACATTTAATTTAGCTGACTAAACATAGTGACTTCCATTCAGCTAAATTTTACATTAACACACCGTTGAACAGCTACAGGGAGCAATTCAGGGTTGTGTCTTGCTTAAGGACGCATGGACTAGGGCGGGGATTGAACCGCCAACCACCAGACCCGCTAACCACTGAGCCACAGTCGCCCCGTGGATTGGATGCTCAAAAGAGTGGATGGGCTGTCGGTTCACAAATCTGTGACGTGCCGAGGTCAGCATTTTCTTTGAGGCAGAGACGATCAGAGAGCATTTTGTTGGTGTCAAAAGGACAGACGAGACATCCTGCACAAATCTACATGTGAAAATAAAAACCCGTAACAGGTTCCCAGACACTATGAAGACTGGCTCAAGGATTTCTGGAAATAGGACGTTACTCCTGTCAGAATGAGCTCGAGATCACTGAAAGAACGCAGAAGGAGCAAACCGAGGCATATGTCGCTAGCTTTTCCCCCCTTCGTTTTAAACCGATTCTCCGCCGTAGACAGCCAACACCAGACGCCCACCCACCTCCCTCCATCCTCCACCCCCGAGCTAAGGCTATCAGACGACTAAAGCTGCAGAAGTAAAATGACCCGTGACTGTTAAAGCCCTTGGGAGAGTTTCTGTCTGGTTTGAGGGCTCATCCATCAGTCCTGGGACTGGATTATATTTACTCCACTTGGGACCGGCTTCACATGCACACAACTCAGGTATACGGCCAGGACCGTGTTTTAGAGACTTTGAGGAAACCGGTCCCAAAAATAATGAAAGTCTACACCACATTTAGGCATTTAAGGACAAATTGTGAGTTTCTGGCACAAGCCGTAATAATGTTGTCTTCCCTCTCCAGATACTGATGTCTGGGAAGACCCTGTGGGTGGATCACACACACCCCCACACACACCCTAAAAGGTCAATGGACGTGCCGATTACCCACAAGTCCTTGACACAAGACAAACCTGAGCGCTTTCATCTCTGCCGGCGGGTCGCCCCTCGAAGCCTCGTTACGGGATTGGCGCTCGCCAATTAGCTTTTGGCAAGCCGGCGGTGGCGTCACATGGTGCCGGCTTTGCACTGATGGTACCTGACAAGCTGGCAGATCAGTCGCGTCTGCTCATCGCAGGGGGTAAGTTGGCGAGGATGTGACCGTTGGCTACAAGGCATACCGCGTGCACAATGGAAGCACCGACACGAAGCAAGTCCATCGCGTAGCAGGTGGGTAACAAAAGGGTGCGCTTCCTGACATTGGTCCAAGCTGTAGTTAACCACAAAGGGGGATTTTTGAACTCAGACTAGTGGAGTTTGTGGTCTAATTAGATCAGAATTTTTTTTTGTCGTCATTACGTTAATGTATGGTGACTAATGCGTTTCAGAGGGCATTCCTTCTTGTGATGGACCCGTTATGTTCTTCCTTTGGCTTGAAGAAATCTACACCGGACATATATCTCAAGCCGTCACTCGTCTTTTCAGGGCAGGGAGCGAGTTTGTTTGCGAGGCCCCCCGCTCCCTTTATGTTTCATCCAGAATAGTCCGTGGAGCGGCTACATGGAGAGGAATCCAGTCGAAGCCAAAAAGGGGCTTCCCAGCCATTTCCCCCCCCCCCAAAAAGAAGTGCATACATGGGTACGGTACAGGAGGAGAACATCTGGAGGTGCCACGAAGGAATGCAGATGCTGAAATGTGGAGTCTTCGGACAGAGTGCAGAGCATCATCATGGCAATGTGTGTGCAATGTCAGCTTGGGGAAGAAGGGAGAGTATACGGGAGGATAATATCGCCTCGCTACTGCATCATGGCGACAGGCCACTCAATGTGGGACAGATGTCTGATGTCCATCAGGGCCTGGACCTGTTAATGAAGAACACTGGTGAATTCACAAAAAAGTATAAATGCAACATCAGCGGGACACGACCATGGTTCTATATCCATAACCCTTCATCTTGAAGAGGAAGTGAATCCCTAAACCACTTTTTTTCATCTGAAAACCAATGTGGCTACTTAGGAGTGTTGCTGATGGATTGGGGCTCTAATCTTGAGATTTTAATGTGCATTTCAATTTGTATTATTGTAGTATAAATATGCATAGCGACTAATCGGGAAGGTATCATTCGGATTTTATCGACACCAGTACTCAACAAGGAATCAATACTGCTTATTGGTCACTGTAAGTTCCTTATTGGGTCCTTTTGATTAGTTTGTGTGAAAAGAAAGAATAAACACTGCTTTGTTATTCTTGTTGAAAAAAAAGTATTTCTTGAGCAGTGATCCAAAAAGTTTAAAAAAACAACACATTGGCAGATAAATGATTAGCGAAGCGATTTGCTTTCATGTATTAGCTCGTTCTTGATAGTCAAACTCCGTATGACATCACTAACGTTATCTGCAGAGGACGAGGACTGAGCATTTCTGCAGACTGATGTTCTGCTCGTTTGCCAGATGTTTTGATGGATTGCCCCGTTACGTGTGAGGGTTTTATTGCATCTGTGACAACGAGATTTATGAGCATCTACCGGAGTGAAATGTAAACTTACTTTTGATCTTTGTGTCCGCCCTGACGTGATGCGTGTCTCACGGTCTACTGAGCCCAAAACACTGTGTGTGTGTTACGTGGCTGTTCTGAAGTACCGTTAGCTGAACCGCTAAGTCTGGACCTCATCGATACTCATTTAGAAGGGTTGAAAAGCAGCTATTGCAACATCATATTTGCTATTGGCTGATTCCAATTAGCCTGTTGGATCACTTAAAGCCTGCCGAGGCAAATTCGTAATATGTGATATTGGGCTATATAAAATAAACTGTATTAAATTAAATTGCAAGAGCTAATCGTGGTAGCATAGACGCAATGATGCTCTAAATTCAACGGTGAGCTTGAAACGCGCTGCTTTTGCTAGCCAGTCGCTAAATGAGCAAAAACTAAACAAATCAATGCTTCGCAGAAAAAGAAAGCACCGGTAAATGAGGCGAGGAGGACTGACGCGACGGGGCCAATCTTTTAGCCCATCTCCCCTCTTTTTTTTCTTTTTCACTCGAGCCAAAACTCTGGGGTTCAGTTTTTCTCTTTCGGATCCACAGAGAGAGTCTGACTATGAGGAAGAGCCAAGCGGCAGTCAAAGTCCCTTTGTGGTTATCCGATAGGACGTCCGCTCTTAACGCCTAAATATAGCTATGGACAACCATCACAAACAGGGACGCTGATAATATCGACGAATCTACCACCGACATACCTTGATGATGGGGCGTTGGACAGAGACACACAATCGAGAGCAAGACCTTACCGTTGAAGCCAGAACGAGAAGACGACATGATCTGTCCGTTAATTCCTCACGAAGGACACGACAGCTCGATGAGACTTTGTTCAAGCACACCTACCAAGTAGAGCTACATACAAAAACCCAGAGGCCTGGATACAATTGGTGTGCCTGTAAAAGAGCCCCAGACGATGGGCATCGAGATAAGCAGGGGTGTGTGTGTGTGTCGTCCACACGTTCTCATTTGCAGCTTTGCGTTTCCTTGGCCCTCTCGCCTTCCCCTCCCCCTCCGCCGAGCGTAATCTCTGCGGCGACTCTGAGCCTCTGAGGTAACACCAGCCCCCGAGATCGGTATCTCCCCTCAAAACAAGAAGCCAGGAAGTGTTCCGTCTGTCATGATCACAGCTCACCCGGCGCTGTGGTTTTCCTCTTCACATCAAATCCATTCTCCACAGTTTCACTTCCCAGGGATCTTGTGCAAGTTTGTTTTTAAACCTTTCCAGCTGAGGACGGTAAAGGAGAGGGAGACCACAGCGTCTGTCTGTGTGTGTGTGTGGTGTGTGGTGCAGCTGGATTCCTGAGGGCGAGAAGCGAATTGACCACATAACACTGTGGCGTGTGTGGGAGTGTGACACGGCGAGGAAAGGGAGATTACGGCGGGAAAGGTTTTGTTGATGTAAAACAAGGCCGGTCGGATTTCGTTCGGCGTGGAAAACGAGCACATCTGCCCAGCTGCTCGTGGCGGCGTGTTGCAGCGAGACACCTCGTCTGACAACCACCCGGGCGCATCTGGAGGTCTCGCGGAGGAGAGACGAGGTAAAAGAGCGAGACTTAATCGTCCGGCCTGAATACCGGAGGCGTTCGGATGAACACGGCCCCGTCTCGTCTTCCTCATTCTTCCTGCCGCGGGGTTTCTTCTCCTCGCGATAGACATGCCGATGTATTTTTGCGATCCGCGTTGATAGCCTTGAAATAAAGAGCGCGCTAAAAACACAGACTCATCAATTGCAATGGGACGGAGCGGATTTTGAAAGAGAGGAAAACGAAGTGACCTTCATAAAGTGGACTACAAAACCGTGATCTATGCCAGCAACACATAAATCAAACAAACCAAAGGCTGAGAATGATTATTTTCTCTGAAGTCATTAGGCACAAAACAAAAGCTGTGTGCAGTACTGTAATCAAATCCAATGGACCACCTGAATCGTCCAGTTGCTCCAACCCTCGGCTGTTTTGGATGTTAATCAGCGGAAGAGATCTTAAACTAAAGACTGCTTGGGAAATCAGTCACAAACAATGACATCATCCGCAGTCTGCTGGAGGAACGAGTGCGTTCAACATTGTACGAAATGTTCTTGATCCCCAGTGCCTGATGGTCTTTTGCTCTGCAACAACAACGTTGGATTTGACTCACTGTTTACAGCTGTTTTTGTAACAACAATAACTCAATGTAATGGGAAAATCCTGTGGCCCAAACCCGGAGGCAACCTCCAGTGAAGCCGATGGAGAAGTGTCTTATAACGAGCATTCTTTCTGCTGGCCAGCAGGGGGCCAACTTTTATAGAGGTTTATGAGAAAATGACTACTTCTGTCTTGATTTATTCCCTCAGGAAAACATTATAAACATTAGTTTATGGTCTCAATCTCTAGTTTCAAGTCTTCTTCAATAAGCCATGATGCTCAGTGAGTAAATTATGGTTAATTTAGAGATCAGGGGATGCTTTAGGGCGGGCTTATTGTGATTGACAGGTCGCCGCTGCCAGCAGAGCTGTCCCCGGGGTCACTACGTCACTCTGCATTCCAAATATGGTCCAAAAATTAATTTCATTTCAAGATGGCGGCAGGAAGAATTGCAGAGCTTGAGGCTTCATAACGGAGGTCCACAAACCAAAGGGTGATGTCACAATGACTACCTCCACTTCTTATCCACGGTCTATGGTCCCAACAAGGTCAGGTCCATAATACAAAGTTACTTTCATAATAGTTTTCTTACATAACGCTGAAGTCTGGGCCACATGGTTCTATTTGCTTGACAGATTAAAATCGGCATGCGTTAGTCTGGACAGACGGACATGAATTAAAGCGTTTTGCGTGTTTTGCGTTCGTCAACGGCTGCTAAAAGATTATTGTTTTAGCTTAACCCTCCTATTACCTTTACATTTACTAACATATTTTACCCTCGGGGTCAATTTGACCCCAGCAATTAAAACCTCCAGAAAATTATTAGAATTAATATTGTTTCCAAAGTTTAAGTGTGAGGTACTTTATGTTTGTTTGTTGACTACCTAAATAGCCCTTTAAATATTTAAAAAAGTTGATATTTCTTATATGTTTGACAGTGAAAAACAGCCTGGGGTCAAATTGACCCCAAAGAACACCGACATTAAACATTGAATGGGGTCAAATTGACCATAAAGGTAACAGGAGGGTTAAGTATGCCTTTCTTCTTCTGGTGTTTTTTTGTAATTAATATAGCAGCAAACAACCATTTGTAATGTAAAAGGTATAGTGGAGTAATGTCGACCTGCGCTGATAATGAAGTCTTTGTCTGGTCTACCCATCTCATATAAAGCATTTAGTCTGTTTTTAAATACTCTGGACTGATAGATCCATAATAATGAATACAAACCGTGGATTTGAGAGGCTTTAAATCAAAGAATAGAATCATCACTATTGACTTTTGCACAACTAAATACACAACGCAGATAAAACAAATATATGTATATTCCCCACGGGCCATTGTCCCCATCACTGGTACGAACCGACGGTTTAGCGCACGGAGCGGCTCAATGGTGGCGTGGATGTGTGAAGTCTGGGCCGTCTCGTCACAACACTCCGCTTGAGCCCCGGAGACGCAGACGGCGTCATCCTCTTATTGTCATGGAGAGCAGCGCCTCGGGACACTGGAGGCCCAGAGCCGGGAGGAAAGTTAGTCTTAAATCTCCTTTCGCCGTTCGACCAGCTGGATACCCACAACCCGGACTTACTACTACTACTACTACTACTCTGTTTTGAAAGGAAGTAAAGAGCTGGGGGTGGGAGGAAGGAGTGCGTCCAAACAACATGATGCAGATCCGTCTATACCAGGAATTTGTCAATAAAAGCCCCGGTACAGAAGAGACATGTTTGTGCGAGACGGCTCGACCTCGAGTGAGCGTGGCCTACATAAACTTTGATGGCAAAATGTACTGATGTGTGAGCGTCTGTGCTGAAGCAGTCTGAAAAAAAAGAGCTTGTACAAAGTGTGCGTAGACTTGTGCATGTGCACACACGTAGCATCCACGCACCTTCCTGGCTGGCTCATTATACACCCCACCCCTTCCTCCCTCCTGTATCTCCGCCGTGTGGAAAACCACCCAACCGCCACTCCCCCACCCCACCCCCACCCCATCCTCCTCACTCGCTATATAGTTCCCGGTCAACAAAAAAAAAATCCTCGAGGAGGTCACACCCGAAAGATTAAAACCCTTCAAATGGGGTCATGGAGATCAATGATCAAACGTGGGGCCCCCAGTGACCCCCCCCCGACTCCTCCCACTTTATTTCAAGACCCCCGATAATAGAGACAAAAAGGCTGGCTGACTACTCCTCTCCACCGTGACCCCACCGTTCTCTGGCGGTGGCCTCACCTATGGTTTTTCCCCATCTCATATAAAGCATTTAGTCTGTTTTTAAATACTCTGGACTGATATATCCATAATAATGAATACAAACCGTGGATTTGAGAGGCTTTAAATCAAAGAATAGAATCATCACTATTGACTTTTGCACAACTAAATACACAACGCAGATAAAACAAATATATGTTTTATCTGTGATTACCTGGAGTTGTCTGATTTTCCCAGCTGCTCCTGAACGCATCATCTCACTCTTCCGGTAAGCTTTGGTTGCCAGCTCAACAGCGAGCATGACTTCTTCTTCTCTCCCTCCCGCTCCCTCTTGCTCAGTGTGTCTCATGTATAGTTATCCCCCTGCCTCCCTTAATGATAACGATACATGCAACAAGTGTAGTTTATTTGCTAGGTTGGAGGCAGGTCTAAGTGGGTTAGATGCACGGCTCCGCGCTATCGAAGCTCAGACAGCTATGCTAGTTAGCCCGCCCTCTCCCGTAGTCGGCGCGGAGCTACAGTCAGCTGTTAGCTGTTCCCGGCGGTAACCGTGCAGCGGATGGTTGGGTAACTGTTCGCGGGAGTCGTGAAGTCTACAGAAGCCCGCTGTGCACCAACCACTTCACGTTTGAACCAGTTTTCCTGCTCAGCGACACACCCGCTGAGGAACACACCCTGGTTATCGGGGCTCTATAGTCAGGAGCGTGAAAATAGCGGCCACGGACCACCGTCGTGTGCCTCCCGGGGCCAGGCGGGCGGCGGGAGTCTTGTTTGAAGCTGCTGGCTAAGGATAGCGGAGATACAGTCAGATTGTAATACACGCGGTGGTAATGACGCCGAGCCCGCCGCTGAACTCACTAAAATTAATGTGGAATCGGTGTGTGCTTATGCCAAGGCGTTGTCGGACACCGTAATTTTCTCTGGCCCTCTCCCAAATTTGCAGACAGACGAATTGTATAGCGAATGTCGTCTTTCAACCGCTGGCTGTCGAGGTGGTGCCCAGCGAATAATGTGGGCTCGTAGACAACTGGAAGACTTTCTGGGAAAACCTGATCTGATGAGGAGAGACGGCATTCATCCCACGTTGGACGGAGGCGTCTCATTTCTGCGAATATGACCAAGTTGATCACGGACTTAATCTATGACAACCCAGGGTTCAGATCAGGAACCGGGAGCAGAGTTGTAGTTTAACACCCTTCTCTGCTCTTCCATTCGAGCAGTTACCCACCCTTGACTTTAGAGTAGAGACTGTGTCTGTCCCAGCCACTTCAATTAAATAAATCAAAAGTAAGCAGAAGAGAGTCGTACACAATAACCTTATACAAGTTAACACAATTATTTCAGCAGTGCAACAAAATAGGTCTATTAAATGTGGTCTCCTAAATATTCGATCTCTGTCATCTAAAGCTGTGTTACTGAATGATTTAATATCAGATAATCACATTGATTTATGTTGCCTAACTGAAACCTGGCTGAGCCATGAAGAATATGTCTGCCTGAATGAATCGACTCCTCCAAGTCATATTAATACTCACATTCCTCGAGGCACCGGTCGAGGAGGTGGAGTAGCAGCCATCTTTGAATCGAGCCTATTAATTAATCCTCAACCAAAATTACACTACACCTCATTTGAAAGCCTTGTTCTTAGTCTTTCACATCCAACCTGGAAAACACTACAGCCAATTCAATTTGTGATTCTGTACGGGCCACCAGGTCCATATTCAGAGTTTATATCTGAATTCTCAGAATTTATATCAAGTTTGGTTCTTAAAACCGATAAAGTTATTATTGTTGGAGATTTTAATATCCATGTGGATGTTGATAATGATTGCCTTAGTGCTGCATTCATCTCCTTGTTGGACTCGATTGGCTTCTGTCAGAGAGTACAGAAACCCACTCACAGCTTTGGCCACGCTTGATCTTGTTCTTACTTATGGCGTTGACATTGAGCATTTGAACGTCTTCCCACAGAATCCTCTTCTGTCAGACCACAACCTCATAACTTTTGAATTTATACTACGGGTGTACTCCGTTAGTCAAAAGTTTCTACACTAGATGTCTAACTGATAGTGCTGTAGCTAAATTTAAAGCGATTCCTTCTGTATTTGATTCGATACCACGTCTCAATATAACAGAGGACTCCTGGTCTAACTTTAGTCCGTCCCAGATTGATCATCTTGTTGACAGTGCCATAGGCTCTCTGAGAATGACACTGGACTCGATAGCCCTCTGAAGAAGAAGACAGTGAGGAAGGAGGTTTGCTCCTGGTATAACCCTCAGACCCGCAAACTGAAGCAAGCGTCACGAAAGCTTGAGCATATGGCGTTCAACTAATCTCGAAGAATCCCGCTTAGTTTGGCGAGATAGTCTTAAAACATATAAGAAGGCCCTCCGTAATGCCAGAGCAGCCTATTACTCATCAATAATAGAAAAAAATAAAACAACCCCAGGTTTCTCTTCAGCACTGTAGCCAGGCTGACAGAGAGTCACAGCTCTGTGGAGCCGAGCATTCCTATAAACCTTAGTGGTAATGACTTTATGAACTTCTTTAATGAAAAGATTTTAACTATTAGGGACAAGATTAATAATCTCTTGCCCATAACCAGTGCCAATCTGTCCTCAAGTGGAATGGCCTTGGAAACCGCTGTATGCCCTGGTGTATATTTGGAGGGTTTTCCTCCTATCAACCGTGACCAATTATTTTCAACGGTTTCTACTTGAACACGTCTACCTGTCTCTTGGACCCCATCCCGACGAGGCTGCTTAAAGGCGTTTTGCCTTTAATTGGCGGCTCTCTATTAGATATTATCAATGTGTCTCTGCTAACAGGCCACGTACCACACTCCTTCAAGGTGGCTGTTATTAAACCTCTCCTGAAGAAGCCCACTCTGGATCCAGAGGTATTGGCTAACTACAGACCGATCTCTAACCTCCCTTCCTCTCCAAGATCCTTGAGAAAGTGGTCGCAAATCAGTTGTGCGACTTTCTACATCATAATAGTTTATTTGAGAAATTTCAATCAGGATTTAGAAAACACCACAGCACCGAGACGGCACTGGTGAAAATTACAAATGACCTCTTAATGGCAGCAGATAAAGGACTCCTCTCTGTCCTGGTCTTGTTAGACCTTAGTGCTGCATTCGACACCATTGACCATGACATCCTGTTACAGAGACTGGAGCAGTCGATTGGCATTTCAGGCACGGCACTAATTTGGTTTAAATCCTATTTATCAGATCGATCTCAGTTTGTATTGGTAAACGATGACGCCTGATAACCACCAACGTTAATCACGGAGTTCCACAAGGTTCTGTGCTTGGACCAATTTTATTTACCTTATACATGCTTCCTTTGGGCAATATTATCAGGAAACACTCCATAAACTTTCATTGTTATGCAGATGACACTCAACTATATTTATCGATAAAACCAGAGGAGAGCAACCAACTCTGTAAAATTCAAGCATGTCTTAAAGACATAAAAACATGGATGACCTGCAACTTCTTGATGTTAAACTCAGACAAAACCGAAGTAATTTTAATCGGGTGAGCACCTCAGAGATCAATTATCTGGTGATGTGGATTCTGTAGACGGCATTGCCCTGGCATCCAACACCACTGTAAAGAATCTTGGCGTTATCTTTGATCGGGACTTGTCCTTTAACTCCCACGTAAAGCAAATCTCAAGGACTGCATTCTTTCATCTACGTAATATTTCAAAAATCAGGCACATCTTGTCTCAAAAGATGCAGAAAAATTGGTTCACGTTCGTTACTTGAGACTGGATTACTGCAACTCCTTATTAGCAGGCTGCTCTAATAAATCTCTTAGGTCCCTCAGTTGATCCAGAATGCTGCAGCTCGTGTTCTCACTAAAACTAAGAAAAGAGATCACATCACTCCTGCACTAGCTGCTCTGCACTGGCTCCCAGTAAAATCAAGAATCACTTTTAAAATTCTTCTCTTAACCTACAAAGCCTTGATTGGTGATGCTCCATCATATCTTAAGGAGCTTGTCGTACCATATTGCCCCACTAGAGAGCTACGCTCACTAAATGCGGGACTACTTGTAGTTCCTAGAGTCTTAAAAAGTAGAATGGGAGCCAGAGCCTTTAGTTATCAAGCTCCTCTTTTATGGAACCAGCTTCCAATTTCAGTCCGGAGGCAGACACAGTCACCTCGTTTAAGAGTAGACTTAAGACCTTCCTCTTTGACAGAGCTTATAGTTAGGGCTGAATCAGGTTTGCCCTGGTCCAGCCCCTTGATATGCTGCTATAGGCTTTTAGCTGCCGGAGGACCGTTTAGGATGCACTGTGTTCCTATCTACTCTTGTTTCTCTCCTTAAGGATGAATTTTCATCTCTCAATCACACGTTACTAACTCTGCTTTCTCCCGGAAGTCCTTTTGACTTTCGTCTCATGGGGTCATCGGACCCTATGAGGCGGCATAGATCTATCTGCCTGATGGATCGTCTGGGTCGTGGAATTCCTGCTCATGACTACGCCACTGTCCTGTTGAGACTCCGCCCACCTCCTCCCCACCGCCATCTGCCTGATGGATCGTGGAGGTCTCCATCGTGGAATATGCCTACTATGAACTATTCATACACTCTGTCATATTCATTGAATGTATTTTAACTCTAAATCTGTCCTTCTGTACACATTACATCTATTGCATCTGTCCATCCTAGGAGAGGGATCCTCCTCTGTTGCTCTCCTCCAGGTTTCTTCCTTTTTCCCCTGAAGGGTTATTTGGGAGTTTTTCCTGGTCCGATGTGAGGTTTTGGGGCAGGGATGTCTATGTGTACAGATTGTAAAGCACTCCGAGACAAATTTGTAATTTGTGAAATTGGGCTATACAAATAAACTGAATTGAATTGAATGTGTATTCCCCACGGGCCATTGTCCCCATCACTGGTACGAACCGACGGTTTAGCGCACGGAGCGGCTCAATGGTGGCGTGGATGTGTGAAGTCTGGGCCGTCTCGTCACAACACTCCGCTTGAGCCCCGGAGACGCAGACGGCGTCATCCTCTTATTGTCATGGAGAGCAGCGCCTCGGGACACTGGAGGCCCAGAGCCGGGAGGAAAGTTAGTCTTAAATCTCCTTTCGCCGTTCGACCAGCTGGATACCCACAACCCGGACTTACTACTACTACTACTACTACTCTGTTTTGAAAGGAAGTAAAGAGCTGGGGGTGGGAGGAAGGAGTGCGTCCAAACAACATGATGCAGATCCGTCTATACCAGGAATTTGTCAATAAAAGCCCCGGTACAGAAGAGACATGTTTGTGCGAGACGGCTCGACCTCGAGTGAGCGTGGCCTACATAAACTTTGATGGCAAAATGTACTGATGTGTGAGCGTCTGTGCTGAAGCAGTCTGAAAAAAAAGAGCTTGTACAAAGTGTGCGTAGACTTGTGCATGTGCACACACGTAGCATCCACGCACCTTCCTGGCTGGCTCATTATACACCCCACCCCCCTTCCTCCCCTCCTGTATCTCCGCTCGTGTGGAAAAAAACCACCCAACCGCCACTCCCCCCAACCCCATCCTCCTCACTCGCTATATAGTTCCCGGTCAACAAAAAAAAAATCCTCGAGGAGGTCACACCCGAAAGATTAAAACCCTTCAAATGGGGTCATGGAGATCAATGATCAAACGTGGGGCCCCCAGTGACCCCCCCCCGACTCCTCCCACTTTATTTCAAGACCCCCGATAATAGAGACAAAAAGGCTGGCTGACTACTCCTCTCCACCGTGACCCCACCGTTCTCTGGCGGTGGCCTCACCTATGGCTTGTCACTGGCCAATCGGGACGTCTCCATTAAAAAGGTGTGGAGATGGTTAAATCAACCAATGGCATGGGTGAAAAGAACAGGGGTCCGGCTATAGAATAAAATGTGTTTATTTTAATACGCGTCATTAAAATGTGTGATATTGGCGAAGAGCATAAATCAAAAAGTGGCTAAAGAGGCATGTAGAAGTACAAACCTTCACGCGATGGGTCCGTTAATAACAACTTGTCAAAAACGTGCCGTCACACGGTGATCTATCCCCCGCTGCCGTGCAAGTGCTCTTTGATTTCCATTGTGAAGGGAAAGGGCGACGCATGCATCGGTCGATTGAGACCGCTCGCACTCGATCGGTTGTGGGTTTTCCATCACCGAGCGAGCCGCATTCCTGCGGGCCACAGGAGAACAGAAACTGGCGGCTGGAGTAACACAAAATAAGAGAACAGCACTCGGCTGTGGGGTTTGGCGTTGGCTGTTCCCTTCCAGAAGAAACATGCCTTCCAGTGAGTGGGGCTACACGTTTTCACACGCTGGAGCAGTCGTTTAAAGAAAAAAAACGAGAATACTTTCATCGGGTGAGGGGGGGGGGGGTGTATAAAATGTGAGGAAAGAGAAAAGGGGACACGAGGTTTTCAAAGACTTGCCCTGTGGGTGCATCTCTTACACTAAGCCGTGCGTACAGTTCGAAAACAAGCTGCAGGAGTTGTACCGTTAGGCATCAAGTGATGGATTCTTCCCCCCCAGAAAGTTCGAGAGTCAAGCAACGATTACAGTTAATATCCAGTATTTCACCACAATGTTCTGGGAGGAGTTGTGTGTCGGGCTCGGGGGGGTAAGCGTGACTTTGGAAATGAATGAATGCCAACCAAAAAATTTAATGACAAAAAAAGCAAGAAAAAGGTGTCGACGTGTATCGAGTGGTCTCTTCCTCGGCCGCACACGCAGAATATAGCTTGACGCTCCGAAGCCGACCGCATGGGAGAGGGATCCAGGCAGCGGCTGCCGTCGTCAGGGAAACGCAAAGAAAAGTAGGAAAAAAATGAGGGTTTCTCAGTCGCGGTGAGGAAGGTCTGTGGGGAGGCCGGGCGGCAGAACCCGACCTCTGTGGGGCTCTTTGACCCGCCGCAGAAAATAAGCTTGTTTCACGAGGAGATGTTCTCATCAACCACGTGTGTGTGTGTGTGTGTGTGTGGGAAAATGACGCCTTCTAAGATCAAAACAATGTCTGCGTCAACGCGCCCGCGTGTGCCCGTCTGTCATCAGTGTGCCGCGCGTTGACAGAGACAAACGATCGCTGGCGGAGGGCGGGGGAGGAGGGGAGGAAACAAGGTAGTTTCCTTTTTTTTAAAGCGGAAAACGAGAAGACCTGAGAGTCGTCTGTTTTCCGAGGCGAGACTTTGCGCGTCGAGGCCTGCTCGACTCTCCCTCTCGCCTGGCGGCGCGCCGGAGGAGGTCGCCCCCGTGTGTGTGAGCGCGTGACGCCGCTCGCTCTGTGCGACGGGACTTTTGTCGCGGTGCGTGAAGCGGCGTCACGTTGGGCTCTCGGCACACTGGAAACAGATGTGCTTCAAATTCATACCAGGCACCGGTTTCACCCTCGCAATGGAACTGAGGCGGAGCAGGGACTGGAGTGACTCGGGGGGGGTTTGAGAAAGAGTGTGTGTGTGTGTGTCGGATTGGGTGTGAAAGAGAGCATGAGACGGTGCTTTTCCTCTTCAGTCATTCGGGGACTCTGACCGCTTCGGTCTTCTGCCATCCGATCACGGCCACGCCCGTCTCCATCCAACCCCCCTCCTCTTCTCTCCGCGAGTCACTCCAGGGCTCTATTGTGTTTTTTTGGAGGGGGGGTATTCTTCATCAGTTTAAATCTGGCTTCCGTCTCTTCCTCAGATAACACAAACGCCTCTACCTCTGCCCGCTGACGCCGACGGGCGACTTCTTAAAACAAGATCTCCTCGCCGACGCAGTCCATTAGGCCCATCCATCCAAACAGACCTGCTTTGTTGAGGTGTTATATCAACAGGGGTGGTGGGGGGGGGAGACCTCCCATTCGCTCCTCCCCCCCGGCTTCCTTGGGCCCCCCAACGGCAGGAGATTGATGTCAATGAGGAATTTTGTCCCACATTTCCTCCCCTGCCCTCCTCCAGACCCGCCCTGCCCCTGGAAAACACTCGCAGCAGCACACAGAGGGCCCCAGTGAGGCGCTCGCCAGGCCCGCTGAGCCGCCGCGTACCACCTTCTCTCACCCAGTCACAAACGTGACACCGTAAACAAGGAGTGACCCGCGCGTGTGTGTGTGTGTTAAGGAAACGGGCGGCCTTGTTCTGCCAACAGAGCGGTTGCTGTGAGAAGGCGACCAGCGTGGGGACGTCATTTGTGTACCGTGTCATCGCCGGAGGGAGCCGCCAATAGAACTCAGACCTACTGAATGCGGACTCCATCGAAGGGGACGGGGACAGGGGGGGGGGGGGACGCAAGAACCTGGGATCGAGCTGCCTTTTTGGGGGGATATGCAGAGTTCAGATGGAGAAAAGTCCAATAAAAACTCTGGTACTGGTTACATTTCTGCAGGCTCTAATCGGATTTTTCTTCTTTCTTTTTGTTGTTGCAGTACAGATCAGGCACTCGGCGATGGGCACGACGGCTCTCTCTGCATGGTTGTGACATTAGAAGCCACAAAACGGTTGTAGGATGTGTGCTTTCGGATTTACAAAACGGCATATATATTTATCAAATGAATTGAAAATTGAATAGAAAATAGTCGACATTGACAAGGTTAGAAATAATGATTAATATTTGAAGTATTAATTTTGTTCTTCAAACTTCAAGCTCAAAGGAAGGCCAGTTGTATAGCTTATTTCACCAGCATAACTGTTTTCAGCTGTGCTAACATAATTGCACAAGGGTTTTCTAATCAGATATTAGTCTTCTAAGGCGAATAGCAAACACAATGTACCATTAGAACACTGGAGTGATAGATGATGGAAATGGGCCTCTATACACCTATGGAGATATTTCATTAGAAACCAGACGTTTCCACCTAGAATAGTCATTTACCACATTAACAATGTATAGTGTGTATTTTTGATTAATGTTATCTTGATTGAAAAAACAGTGCTTTTCTTTGAAAAATAAAGACATTTCTAAGTGACCCCAAACTTTTGAACAGTAGTGTATATATACGGCGTCTTATAAGAGACCTTTAAAGGATACATGTGCGTGTGAGATCATTCAGGAAACGGGGCCGGGCCGGTGCGACTGATTGGTGTTTTCTGGTGTGGACGTGGCAGCTGGGACAGAACAGGCGGCATCTGCCCCGTCACGCTAAATTCCTGAGACTTAAAAAAAATATATTAAAAAAACGTGTTTCTGGTATCAGAAAAAAATAAAAGCATCTCTCATCTGCTCCGTTATTACATTTTAATTTGTTTTAAAATGCGGAGAATACGCGGTAAATATACACACCCGTTAGCCCTCAGCTGTGCAACACACTCATCGGAGAGGTCATTCACAGAGGAGGCACGCGTCTTCCAGATAACCTAAATAACGCGTGTGTGCGTGATGAGTGTAGCTGCAGCTGGACACGCTGTGCATAATCCCGACACTCTCACGAGTTCACTCAGAGGTCTCGCCACGATGTTTCCGACGAGCCGAAAGGACGATTTATTAAAAAAAAATTGAGGGACTAGGAAGTGGCATATCTTTAATTGTGCTTCTATCTCCGGCCCGAGGAGACGCACTGCACTTATACCAGACCACGGGGGCGAAGAGTGGTTCGCCACCTGTTTCTGACATGTACCGTGGTACTTTTAGCGAAAACTTTCATTTAATATTAAGCAACTGGGCCCCAACGGTAGAGCATTTTGACAACCGTCATCAATAAGTAATGCAAAGACATAAATATTCCCAAACTTCCCTGGAGAAGTTTGGGAACAGGCGACCACGGACACCACGAGAAATGACCGAAGCGAGCGACGGTTTCTTACACATATACACCGTAGTACACGAATAGAACTAGAATGGGCACTCGGTAGAGCGCATACCTTCGCATATCACAAGATTGGGCATTGAATTAGGAACATTTTGGCATTAGTTGCATGCCAATTGGACAAAAATGTATCGTGCTATAGTAAAAAAAGAGTTTGACCTTTCCATGACCTTGACCTTTGACCCGATTGATCCCAAAATCGAATCAAATGGTCCCCGGATAATAACCAATCATCCCACCAAATTTCATGCGATTCAAGAACATTTTGACCTGTTCATGACCTTTGACCTTGACCTTTGACCCGATCGATCCCAAAATCTAATCAACTGGTCCCCGGATAATAAACAATCATCCCACCAAATTTCATGCGATTCGGTTCAATACTTTTTGAGTTCTGCGAAAGATTTTGACTTGTTCATGACCTTTGACCTTTGACCCGATCAATCCCAAAATCTCATCAACTGGTCCCCGGATAATAAACAATCATCCCACCAAATTTCATGCGATTCGGTTCAATACTTTTTGAGTTTTGCGAATAACACTCATACAAATAAATAAATAAATAAATACACGGCGATCAAAACATAACCTTCCGGCATTTTCAATGCGAAGGTAATAATGGGGTTTGCCATTTTGACGAATACCGTACGAAGAGGGAAAATAAATAAGATAAAGCTTGGAAATGTTCATGTTTTACCATAAGGTGCTACTGGCACAGATGTGTGGATGCATATACCAATAAGCTGAGGATCTAAAAAAAATAAAATAATAATAATTTATTTGGCATCCTGGTCTAAATAACACGGAGAATATTGCGTTCTTCATATTCATTTGCGAGATGCGGCGTCTTGCAACCGAGCTGAAAGCTCCTCTGAGTGAAGTGGAAGCGACCGCTGGGGAACCCGGGGCGAACTGAAAATAAACTCCCGCACGAGACCCCTGCGGATGTCGAGCAAATGTTTGCTTGACGTGTGGAGGCTTTTCCCAGTCGCACTCCCCGGCGGTTGAGTGGCGCGACTTGTTTCCGCTCTTTAAAAAAAAAAAAAAAAATCTCTATATTTTTTTAAACACCCGATATTACCTGGAGCCGATAATCCGAAGGCGGCGAGGGTTCTCGAGGCGATGGCTTACAGCGCGGCGAAAGAAGCGGCACCGTTTTGGGAGACGAGGCGGAGTCTGCGACTTCTTTCGGATGTCGGTCTGAACGTCGTGTGGTCTTAGCAGACGTTGCTCGTGAGTCACGGAACACTGAGCCCTCCGTCAATGACACCGCCATGAGTCAGATGATAATATGCACACGCCGGCATGGTAACGCTCCTTAATGACCGTGTAATTTGAAACACACACAAAGAATCTACGAAAAACCACGCCAAGTCGGAGCATCATCGCTCTTGTCCCCGCCAGTAAACCAAGAGGCTGGGTCACTGTGCTCCATCAGAGCGTCCGTGGAGTGAAATGAATGAATGCAGGATGTTGGTCACAACTCACAGCATTTATTTTTAAAAGCCCCGTGTTGAGACCCCTAATCAGCCACGTAACACACAGGATGTTTGATTGTCGTTGTTCCCCCTGTCTTTGGAAGACCATGCAAATTAGCTGCATTATAACAGGGGTCAAAGTGAATAAATACAATCACCACGTGTGGATTTCTCTCGATGTGAGAAAGAGTGCGGCGCTGCACACGAATGCAAAAATAGCGACGCGGACGACGCGCGAGCATCCACATTCCCAGTACGTCATCCGGGGACCGCCCCGATCCGTTTACGTAAGCCAATCGTTACGAACCGGAATGAACCGGAATGACCCCTCCAGACGCGCCGCCAGAAACCAAAGGTTCGGCCACACGTGTGATCGGTGTTTGCAAACAATTCAGGCGAGGTGACCGATGCAACCGCGGGTTAAATGTGGCAGAGGACACGCAACGCTATCGAACCTGTGGCGAGTGTGTGTGTGTGTGTGTGTGTGTGTGTGCCGCTCACGGACCTGACCCATCGGCAGCGTTATGAGGACCAAGAAACGCAGATGGTCCTCTCTGCATCCATCTTTGTTATCCTTCAGAAACATTAAATAGGCCTCTGCATATGATGCACGTGTGTGTGTGTGTGTGTGTGTATATTTGTGTGCGTAGGAAAGTGAGGTTCCAGGTTTTTGAAACATGAGCGAGCACAGGGCGATGCTATCCATAACATCCTACTCCAAGAGGCTCCTGCAGTGAGGGAGGTAGAGTGAGGCAAGCTAAGAGGAGGGGAGGAGAGAAAGAGGGAGAGAGAGAGAGAGAGAGAGAGAGAGAGAGGTGGGACAGACTACCCTAGTTATGCTGTATTTCATTCCTGCCTCCACCAGCGGTGATTAAATCCGTCCTGCGGGGAGGTGGTGACATGACCTACTACTTCATGACTACTACGTGACATTTCTACTATATTCTAACTATTATGTCCTGTCTGTTGGCGGAGTGGCAAAAGAGAGACAAAAGAGAGAAATAAAGGAAGACGACTAGAGCAAATGATGTGTAACCAGACGCCTCACGTCGCTTCCTACTCAGTCAACACACAGAAGGGATGAATATTTAAAAAATGCATGGAACTCGAGTGAGAATTTTACTCTGAGCTCATATGTTTCTTTAAATAATCCAGTATCTGACTGAAATTAGAGCCATGCTTGATTGATACTTCAATGAGGAAAAGCACTCTGTGTTCCAGAGTCCGAAGGCTGATTCATGGCCCGTTTACCGGCAACGATAAAAAGCAACATCTTGGAAGCACATGCTAGGCGTGTTTTCTAATGAATGTCGAAGTCCTACAACAACAATTGAAAATAAATATAAATTACTACATTTTGGAGACAGCCTGATCCAAGTCATTGTGACCGGGGGCATCTTAGTCCCCCAGCATTGGTTTTGCCCCGGGGTCTCAGAAAGGAATTAAGATCTCAAGCCTAACTTTCAATTCAACGGAGCAGCAGTTATATCAAAGCTCATTCTGCATGTTCAGAGCAATGCATTTCTGTCACTTGCGTCACTTCCCCGGCATCTTTATTCTTATATGAATCATCCTGTATCCACAGTTCAGTCGGTGGAAGCCTCCTTTCTAGTCCCTTGGATGAGTAGTGCGACACCTGATCGCTCCGAAAAAGATTCCGCATCCGAACGCCAAATCGGTCGGACACGGGACGCAAGCTTTGTGTCTGAAGCAGTTTGTGTAATATTGACCAATTACATTCTTTGGTTGCATGCAGCTAGACGAACGGTCGTGTGGAGATCAAATGCTGCAACGCAATCTCGGAAAAACCCACCGTCTATCGTCCGACGACGATTTAGTTTTTCATTCGCTAAAAGTTTGCTTGTTAACTGACGACTTGAGAAAGGATCTGGTCGCACAAGTCGTCTCTCAACTCTTGTGTGTCGTGTCCTAATAGACAGAAGCAGGACGTCTTAGTGCGGGACATCCAGCGGCGACACCACCAGGAGTGGACCCCATGTAACAGTTTAGCTCCACGCCTTCCCTTTTGTAATAGTTGTTTTCATCCTGTCACACCATCTCGTCAATCCAACTCCCCTCACCTGCCTCTGATCACTCCCTCGTTAGTCCCTCATTCCCTTCACCTGGTCCTCACGCCCTTCTCACCTGCAGCCCATCCCCTCATTAGTCCCTCACTATTTAGCTCCCTCACTTCCACTTGTCCTCTGCCAGATTGTCTTGTGTTTTAGTGCCAAGTTCTCCAGCGTTATTAGTGTATATTCGTGACCTGCCTGTTCTGACCCTGCCTGCCTGCCCTGAACTCAGATTCTCTGCCCCGCCCCTTTTTGGACTTGTTTGCTTCTTCGACTGATCTCCCGGTTTTGACCAGCCTGTTTCCAACCAAAGACAGTATTCTTTGTTTCTCCTGTCTGAGTCGTGCTTTTGGGTCCACTCTAATAGCGCTGTGACACCCCAGAAATATAGCCCGTTGCTCCCAGGGCCTTATCGTCTGAAGGCTGGTAACCGACGCCAACTGAGATTGTGCGAAACCCCACTAACTGAAGCACGCTATGTCGCAACACTGAAGAGGCGCATCAAGCAACACAGTCCAACCACATTAAGAGCCTTTCGAATCACACATCCCTGGAACGTCGCCCCGGGGAGTTTTCTGATCATCTGTAACTTTTGGAAAAAAAGATAAAACTGGCAAACTTTGCCTCCTTCAGAGTGTCGAGTTCAAAAGTTGTTCAAGTGTTCTTTCCACACCGTTCCGTAATATCCTCCCAGTTGAGTCCTACTCCCCTACGGAGAAGTCCCTACTCCTCGGACGGATTGGCAAAACCGTGTGGAGGCAAACCAGAAGTCTGTCTTCCTGAATTCCTCACACTCCATCCAAGTTGTTGCTTCTCCAACTAAAGAAGCTTCAATCGCTCTGGATTCCACATTATTATCATTCATGAACTTAAAAGCCTTCCTTTTCAACAGTGGGTTCCACTAGCAGGTAATCAGGACTCCTAAGACAGGCACCCAAGACCTTCAGGCCACAACTCTTGGGTATCATCAACTTCCAACAATAATGTGAAAATAAGCCTTGCAGAGAGGAGAGGTGCAATATTTCACATCTCAGACACTTTTAATAGCCATGGGTCAGCAGGCCGTGGAGTCCGCCTTGGCCCGTCATCCACTCTGCAACGCACTACATTCCTACACCTAACATTTGAATGGGAAAACCCAGGAGCAAAGGGTACAGGCCAACCACGAGGGACTAAGCTGTAAACGCCTGGCTGCAGAAAGAGGCCTTGGTTTCACTATTCCAGGAGAGGTTTCTCTTTTCACAAAACACAAACGTATAGAGATATTCTGTTCCTTTTTAGTTGTTTCTCCAACAACATTGCTCCCAGGTTCACTCACAACCCTCCCATGCCACCACCACCACCACCACCACTACTACTACTACTACTAGTAACTAGTGAAGTCTGTCATGAAATGATGTGACTGACGCAATTCAGACCTCTGAAACCACCCATGTTGGCTCTTTAACAGTCATAACAGACCCATTGTATATTTATAAAAAGAGCCATCCATGTATAAATGCAGGGTGTGTGCGTATGTCAATGTACAACGTTCATAAATATTTCTCTTATCAAGGCCGAATTTGCCGCAACCGTTTGTGGAAGAATGAAAGTTAATTGCATTTAGAGGGGCACAGGATGGAATTGATTAGCGTAGGTTACCTGGCTTGGCGTCCGTGCCGCAGGCTTGTCCTGGTGGTTGGCGAGGATGAGGAAAGGCAGTGTGCACAGCTGCGGATGCTGCAGAGCCGAGTGGAGCTCGTTGCGGGCGGCCTCGAGGTCCTCATCCGACGAGGCGCTGTCCAACACGAAGACGACGCCCTGCGACCCCTGGTAGTAACGACTCCAATACTTCTTGATGTTGTCCGCTCCTGTCGGCAAATAGGACGTTACCGTCGGCATGCGGAAAATGATATGACAAACGATACAAAATCTCATAATTATCAGTTTGTAAATAGACTTTCCCCAAGACAAGAAAACATGTCCATTTAATACATCATTTGGATTGTAGGAGACCTCTTTGAGAATAAAGTATTAAAAGAATTGCGGTGTTCCCACCGAACGGCGAGCCAGTATTCGACATAATGATGAGAGAACTGCGTGACGATGCAGATTTGTAAAAGTCTTAATTCATGCTTTGCTGCCGGCGGTAAGAACAACTTCAAAAATGGTAGTTTTCTGAATGGCGGAACCGATCGGCGCCAGGCCACGCCAACGATGCATCCGCTTCACCAGCCGATCCCCAAACTCGTGGGCGGCGTGAGTTCACAGTGAACACCACGTGGTTCCTTTTGGTGTGCGAGAAACATCTGCTCGCACAAGGGTTCGGTTGACAACATCTGTATTAGTGAGTGGGAGTAACTCGTGGAGGAGACCTCCGTGCCCACAGAACGAGTCGGTCCACTTTGCTACCACCTCCCTTTGCCAGCCCCTCCTTACTTTGGTCTACAGGTTGTGGCCAAATCCCACCTGCTTCGTGGGATCAGTATAGACGCTGACCCTTAACCACAAAACCATTTCCCACCTGAAGGGAAAACACAGCCCTGCGATTAGAAGAGCTTAGTGGGGTCAGTTCACTGCTTAGGACTTCTCCTAACTGGCTAATTCCAGGGCAATAATCTTTAATAGCCATGACCCTGTCAAAGAAAACAAACATTACTCTCACAGCGGATACTGTTTGGTTTTATGTCTCGACATCTCCAACCCTTCTTACTTTAACCGGCAGTGATTAAAAGGGTAGTTAATGCTTTTTATGGCAAAGCTCTTGTTATGTTACGATTGAGTCCATTGAAAAAAGAAAAAAAGAAAGGTTCTTCGTAAGTTTCGTAATGACTGCCAGATGACAGCTTCTGCTGTCGCCCTCTCTCCATTGATGCCGACACACTCACTCAGCAACGCCAAAGCACGATACGCGAGTCACATCCTCCATGTTACTCACGCTCCGGAGGACATCTTGCTCCTCTTGTGACAACTGGAATCCATTGTGGCCGACTGAGCACAAGTTGAGCTGCTGGTCTACTCTAGTCGACCGTCATCGACTTAAAAACAAAACAAAAAATAGTTGTAAAAGTGCAGAAGTATCCTGAACATGGAATCACAAAAGTCTGGCTTTGGTTTCATTTGCTCATTCCGAAAAGGTGCGGATAAAACGTTTTCCTTATTATCCCAAATAAACCCCAGTATTGGCTATTGCACGTTCAGGTCTTATACAAGTATTATGTATTATTACATATTATTATGCAAGTTTCCATAATACTGCATTAACTCGGTTGATTGCAATCCTTCTCAGATCATGTTCCTTCCATTAAAACCGCCCAAAATGTTTGTTCTACACACTCATAAAACTTGTCAGCACCGCGTAAACAAAACTACAAAGGGGTCCGCTCGCATTGCATTGGATAGTTTTTACTATGTGTTATTTCTCTGGCTGAAGTCATCCTCCTCCGTCTGGTGAGGTTTCTGCTTTCGCCGTCCCGTGGACGCTTGTTTTGTTATCGTCGCTCACCGCGACGTAACCCGCCAAGCAAAGTGACGAACCGCGAGGCCGGCAAACGTTTAAAGCCTCACGAAGTGCTCTTCCCGGTGACATGTACCTCCCTCCCTCAGTCACCTCACACCCCTCTCACTGGAAGTGGAAAGCCACCAGACAAAGTGGCGGCACTTGAGAGATTGACTCGGAAGTTTCTCTCATCTTTGCCTGGAAACGGTGGAATGTCCCGTCACGTCTCGCTGGCGGCTTCTGCCACCTCTTGGCCCGACGGGAGGACCTCCGAGCGTGACGTCATGGTTCCTCGGGGGGGGGGGGGGGGGGGCATCCATCAAATGGGTGCATGGAGGACCTCATTTCCTCTGCTCACTTCCTTTCTACTTCCCGCCACTTCCCATATGTAATTACATTCATTATAAAAAAATAAAAAAAGGTCAATGTTTTATACTTTTTAGATTTCACTGAGATGTAATTATCCAAAAAGGTGCAGCAGGTGAGGTAAACCAACACATGTAATATAATGGCAGTGAAAGACGCGTCTCTTTACTGACCCCGTCGTCAGTTGGAAGCCTCGTTCATTCACCACGTGGGTTTTTGGCGGCGTGAATTAAACAACCAACGGCTCTCGCTAAATCAATTACCCAACTGAATCGTGAAGTAAGTTTCGGGGAATTACGCGAGCACATAATCAAGGAAATATGATTCATCTCCTTGTAGTCAACTTATTCAACCCCCTCCACACCAAAAAAGGTATCACACAGTACGGCCCAAGAGTTGTTTGGTTGGATGCACCCGAAAAGAAAGAATCCAGAACCGATTTGATGACGATGTATCCGATCTCGTAACGCCGATAGTTCTGTTCCGTGATTATGATCGAACCCGTTAGATGTCAGATTGTGTTGCAATGTTAAATTACTGGATAGGCTAAGTGTGGGTAAGTAGTTTGGACAGGATAACAATATATCTATATCTATATATTATTGACAAATACATTTACACATGTTGACCAATGGATTTCCAGGACTTTTTCATCATGACCTTGAACCAAGATTTTAATGTCCAAACATTTTGTGATATCTCGGTGTATACACGAGTACACCTTAAATGACACAGATGAATGAGACAATAGTTTTATTAAAAGAATACATATTTATATAAATATGTATTCTTTTAATCAAACTGTGGAAATGAACATGTGAACATAACACATTTCTATGACTTTTCCAAAAGGTTTGGGATTGAATTTCTTTCAAGGACTTTTCCAGGCCTGGTAATATCCATTTAAAAATGCCATGACTTTACGAACCCTGTGTACTAAAACGATGACGCCGCTTCGAGGACTTTTTTAATGTTCTCCTAACATCAGATATATTAATGAGTCCGTTGGAGTTAAAGTTACTAGCTCGACTGTACTAAACTTTGGGATGCTGGCCTGGAGGGGCAAGACTGACGGGGGTGTAAATGTGAATGTTGAACCCCCCCCCCCCTCCGGTACCCAGGTAGAAGGGCGCGGAACACAATACTTCAGCAATTGCACAATTAATGGCGATTGCCAGATAAATGTGAAAATCCCCCCCCTCTACCAACGTTTAAGCATTCCTTCCACCGCGTCTGTGTATCTTGGCAACCCCCGCCCCCCGTGTGTCGCTGAAGAACCACATTGTTCAGGAAATTATTGCACATTTTCTTGCCTTGTGTGCATCTTATGAAACCTTTGGCTGGTACGTGTAGTAACTGTTTTATAAAAACTGAACAGCGGCCCTGAGCCTGTAAATCACTTCCTCTTGTGGCTCGCTGCTTAGTGTGGACGCATTACAGAACCGTCTACTGAGGCCACCTTCGGCCAGATGATTCACAATCTGTTACGGTTCCACGCTGAATTTATTCCCCGTTTGAGTTCATCTATGGGGTGTTTTCTCTTACGGTTTGAGGGGATAACAGCTTTACAGCATACCGTTTACCACCACTGTTATCCTTTCAAACGTCTCTATTAACGCCTAGTAACCACAATAGAAACCTACCCGTCTGGCCACTAGCGGTACACTAGAGGACTGATGTGTTTTAGCAGGACTTGAACGGTACAGACGGTGTATTTCGTAGCCGTTAGTCGAGTGATGAAACCATAGCGATCCGTGATGCGTACGGCTCCGCCCCTCCCGGAGGACGGCAGCACCGCTAGCGGTCCCGCTCAGTTACACGATGATGCGTTCAGGCTCCGTTCGGTGAACATTAGTATTGGGAGGAAGTAAATTGTTAGCGCGATGTGTTCACTTGTAACCTGTAAATGTAGTTAGTGGAGAGAAACTTGTTATTACAGTTATTATCATAAATAGATATTAGAGATTAAGTATATAAAAAAGTAAATACAATCTTTTATTTCCTTATTAAATGGTATTTACATGAATACAAAAAACATTGCCGATTACTTTTTTGATGGTTTACAGACTTCTGAGTGGTTTAAATCATTTCTGTTTCTGTCAATATAAATCATCAATGATCAGCAACTAGGGGAAAGCACGTCATCGAGGACCTCTAAAAGTAAAAAAAAATCTTTTTTGCGCGGATCCGATCTGGGACTCCGATCCAAACCGCAACTTTTATGATCCGTTGCGAGTAGCTATTCACGTGTTTTTAATGATTTCCCCAGAATAAAACATGATGTAATGCTGCGATTCCAACGTTTCTAATGATATTACACTGCGGCAAAAAAACTAAACAACTACCCACTGAGTGACGTCAGACAGTGACTGTGTCAAATGGACATAAATGTGACCTGAGGAACACACCACGGCCCACCCACCCCCTCCCTCACTGACTCCCTTATCCACTAACCACTCCCCTCCAGCCCTCAATCCCTTATTCACTCCCTTCCTCCCTCACTCAACACCAAGCGAGACCTTTTGCAACCCTATCTCGGAAATGAAGACGGCCCGAGTGTGATTTATTGTGGCGCATACAACATATGAATGCTTAACGTGTGGTGTGAAGTTTGGTGGGAATAAAGCTTTATGATTATGGATGTGTTATGCTTCGTCGACCTTTGATGAGTAATAAAACAATACAAATATTACATGGGTCCAGCTTTTAACTTGTTTGCCCTTTCTCTCCCCTTTTTCTCATGCGACATAAAACTGAATATGTGTGGATCTTGGACTGTTGCTATTTTAAGACGTCATCTTGGAAATTGCAGCAATAATTATTTTTTAAACTATTTCTGACATTTTAGAGACAAAACAATACATCTTTCTTTCTTTTTAAATGTAATAATTGTTTTAAGGTGTTTGCAAACATTCTGAAAAGCAAGCAGAGTAGTACACACTACCGTTAAAAAAAAAACGACTAAAGAAAGACAAACAATGTATTTATTATACGGAGGCCAGCGTAGCCAGAATTGGTGTGCATATGCAAATCTCTGTATTTGATTGGCTCTACATAGCCAAAGTCAGATTTGGTTTCAGGGTGCAGGGACAAAAAGAAACGTGAAGCTCAAAAAACATATTGTGAAAATCCAAAGAATAGTAAAAGTCCCGATGCCACTGATGCAGCAAGAGGAGCGAATGGGGAGCGCAGACGTCTCGTCTGGCTACACAAATACAAAAAGGCAATTACGCGTCAGTGATCAGGTTGCCTTGTTGGTTTTTTCTCCCTTTACCAAAGTGAAACTATAAATGAATTAACAAAACATGTTGAGGCGACTGCCAGTAAAACATGAGTAAGCAATTACGCCTGCAAAAAAAGAAGATGAAAACAAGATAAAAAGCAGATCTTCTGGATTCATAAAGATTTTCAATTGGGTGTTTCAACGGCTTGTGTTTATGAAGTAATCTACAAACTCAAACGGCTCGTGATGGTCCAGAGTGAAACCCACACATTTGGTCTGCATTAGGCTACCGTTGAGGTCGCCTGGGTACCGATGCAGGTACGGTTTCAGACTCTCGAGAAGATTTGTCACATTCCTGCCTCCCCATTGTTCATGCTTTTTTTTCCTTTTCCAGCCATTTTACCTTGAACAAAAAACATGTTAATAATTAGGTCTTTTTCTTCTTCTTTTTTTCCTTTATATAAAGTTGAAACACAGAGCAACCACTCTTTGAAGTCCACCATAACGTAAAACAGACTTTTTTTTGTTAAACAAAACGGCTACAATACAGAGAGCGCAGGGGACTGGCGAGGGAGGCCTCTCCTCAAAGGTTTGCGTACTTCAATGGCGGAACGGGCTGGAGCGAGGTGGGAAGCACTTCAGACATCAAACTGTAGCCTCAGCAGTGTCCACTAGTCTGAATTCCTCCTAGTGAGGCAATACTAACTCATTAATACGAGTGACCAATAAGCCCAGTGTGTTCCATCTCGTGAGACACTTTCATCACGCAAGGACAAGACACGGACCCGAGACCTCAGATGGACCTCGTTTACGTGTCCTCGGAACTCCCAAATCCGGCTTCGAACCCAAGTGACCGTCTACGAACAATTATTTTCAAATCTTTTGGTCAAATCTTTTCCAAAGCGAAGGAAAAGCCTCCCCGTTGGGCAAAGCAACACACACACTACACACACACTGTGGTCCTATTTGATAGTAATAGGAACCACATTGGGGTCTGTCTTCGCTCATGTTCTCCTATGTGCCTGTGGTGGACTAATAGTGCACGATAACACGGGATCCACATACGTTAGAATCTACACGGAAATCTCCTCCGGTTAAGTGAAGCCGATGCCTGAGGCGCCTTCAACATGCATTCTCTCTCATGGCCACCAGGGGCGACTCCCCTGGTCGTATTCAAGTCTACGAGAAAACGGTCCTACTTCTCCCTCGATGTATCGCCTCCGCCGCCCTTAAGTAAGAGTGACATTCAAATATAAATTCACAGACCCCTCCGGGTTGGCCTTTGCCCTGCCAGATTAAAAACACGGGTACCGATGCCGACTTGATTTGATGATAGAACCAAGATGTACTTATGTCAGCCTGGTGATGTGCAAATGTGTTATTTGATGTGGTTTTTCTAATGTTATTTGTTGTTTTCTGTCTCCTTTCCCTTTGTATTGTATCCTAAAAGTCCTGTCTTGTTAATTTTGTAAAATCAAAATGAATATATACAATATATATATATATATATATAAATAGACCATAAGGGAGGATATGGGCGTCGCTACGATGACGTTGTCCGCTCTCTGGTTGATGTCCGTATTTTTCACGGTGAGTTTTCAGCGAAATATCGTAGCCATTGTTCGTTTGACCAAAAGCACAAATCTTCAAAATAGGAGTCCATAAACCAATGAGTGACGTCACCATGATATGCAGAGCCAATCAAATACAGAGATGTGCGTATGAACATCAATTCTGTTCATGCTGGCCTCCGAGGTTTGATAGTTACTACTTTGTTGTGTTATTCTTTGGTCGTTGTGAAATTAAACATGATGCTGCTCATTTACGATGATAAATTGAGGAACAGGCAAAACGCTAACAACTTATTTTTTTTTTAGATGTATTGTTTTGTCTATAAAACGTCAAAAATAGTCACAAATAAATAAATTGCTGCAATTTCCAAGATGACGTCTTTAAATAGCAATAGTCACGAATGTTCTGTTTACATCACACACACACACAAGCTGATCCACAAATTAAAAAGCACAAACCTTTAAAATCTGCAATCTCAACGTAAGCTTTCACTATAAATTGTCTGAATTCCTAAATACTGTAAGACACAGAGCAGCGGCGGGAAGCCCGGTGGCGAACGTTGATGAAAGAAAGACATGGCGTGCATTAATGTCTGCCGCTCGCCTCCAACAGCAACGAGTGGCGATGATTCGCACGCACACACACACACACACACACATCAGCTGTCGGTGCGTGGCCTGAATGCAAACTGTGAAACCCGTCTAGACTTGACGTCATGTCCCTGTCCAGACGCGCGCGCGCACACACACACACACACACACCTTAATGGATTCTTCCCCATGTCCCCCGGAGGTGCCCTTCCCACCTAATCCCCGTACGTTGCCACCAGCTGTGTTGCCAGACTTTAGGAGCGCCATTCTCAATGTCGCTATTGCACTTTTATTCACACCGCTGAATAAATAAAAAGGTGAAAACATCGGTGATACTTGAATAGAGGTTTTGTTTCTGTCTTTTATTCAGGGTATTGACTTCTCTGGCGAGAGCACACACTCGTTGTCCTTTAGCACATGTGGGATTATTCTTCAAATAGTCTGCTGTTCAGCTGTGTTCATTGACATATTTATTACAGCCTAAAAATAAGCTTTTGGTTGGACGTTGCGTTTTAATTATTGTTGTCTGTTCATCGCTTTGAAATTAGATGCACGCATGTGGAAACCCTCGTTACAACGCTTGAGGAAAGATCAAGATGGGTTGAAACCGGGGTGGATTTAATCCTAATACTCAAATTAAGGGAACTAGGTAGGGCTGCAACTCACGATTATTTGAATAATCGATTAATCTGTGATTAATGTATCGGTTAATCGGATAAGAAAACATTAATTTCCAACTTTTTATTCAAAAACATTAACTGAGATAAGCCCCGCCCCTTCACCGATGTCATTCGCATTGCGAAAAAAAAGAAATGGCGAGAACCGCAATCCAAGATGGCGAAGGCGAAATTCGCCAAACTCAAAGATTCAAAGTGTCGGTCCAAAAACCAACAGGGTGACGCCTGCGTCTACTTCTCACATGCAGTCTGTGCGCCTGCCGTGATTAGTCAGCCACCACGTGGTCGTTTCCCGAAAGTAAACAGACATCGACTTTATGTTAACGTGGATGACAAATTAAAAAAAGGCGTGGGGGGGGGGGGGGGGGGTGAGAAAAAGAAAGAGAAAACATTATTCTTTGCTGTGGTTTGCAACCTGTAGCAACTTATCTAAATCAAAACCTGTCATCTGTGGGACCAACCACAACAATGTCCCACCAGACTGGCTTTGAACCCAACGCTTTTGAACCCCCCTCCCCCCCCCCCCCAATGAGCTGTGTCCAAATTTGGTAGCACCCTTGTTGGTGGTCCACTGGTGCCTCTTTGTGGTTTTTTTTCATCTTTCAAGAGGCAGCGGTGAGTGCCCCTTCAAAAACAAGCGCCGCACCCATCGTGTGCTTTGTGTGGCGCGTGGAAAACAACGTACATTACTGTCACCCTCAACAACACAATACTTTATTTTATTTATTTTTTTGCGTCGCCGAACCGCTTGGAGTGGGAGCAGGAGGGTAGGGGGATTTGGGGGGGGGGGTTGATTTAAAATCCCTCTTCCACGACTCCCTTTAAAGGACTGGAAGCCTCCCCGCTCTGTTTACGTACGTCCGACCCAGAGATCTCTCCGGTCTGTGCGTATTAAACCCGCTTCCTCGAGTGCTGTGCGTTTTCCAGGAATAACATGGCGCAGATTGTGCGGGCCACTTCAGAACACACTAACAAGGTCTGACGTCTGTGGCCCGAAAGGTGTGATGCTACCGGAGATTTAAAAAAAAGAAGAAAAAGAAAACAACAACAAACAAAGATGTTTTCGTGTCCTCGGCGTACCAGGCAATGTCGAGGATGAGGTGATAACACGTTGTTGTTTATCTGAATGAAAAACCTGTTTCTTATGATGCATGTCTATATTGTGTGATTAAGGATCAGAACACACCGCCCACGTCCTGGGAAATAGAAAACAGCGTGACGATTCGGACAAACTAATGAAATAAATTGTGTAGAAATTCCATAATAACTTTACCTAGAAAGGTACTGAAAGTTTAAAGACTACAGAAATAAATACATTTTATTTATTTGTGTGAAAATCGTCCCCGCTTTGAAATAATTATTACATTGTACAGAGTTGGCATGTTTTTATTTTTTATTTAAGCTTTGCTCACGTCTAGGTTAGGTCCCCCTGGTTCTGAAAAGTGACGCCAATGCTGAAGTGTCTTGAAACGTGCATTCTCTCCACTGACCAGCAGTGCTCTGGTTGTATAGAAGTCCAAATAATGACTACTTCTCTCTTGATTTATTACTTCAGTAAACATTGTAAACATGAGTTTATGGTTTCAATCTCTAGTTCCGGGCCTTCTTCAAAACAGCGTGATGTTCATTTAGTACATGACGGTCCATTTAGAGTCAAACAGACCATAAAGCAGGGTATGCTTTAGGGCGGGGCCTACTGGGATTGACAGGTCCCAGTAGGCCCCGCCCTAACGTCTCTACAGCACTCCTCACATTCCAAATATGATAACTTCCGTTCATCAAAGCTAAGATGATGTCCCGACGACCACGTCCACTTCCTGTGCACAGTCGATGGTCGGGTCGCTACGCTTCCCCTCACACAGGAGGAACTTATGAAATATGAATTTGTCAAAGCGTGAGAAGCGGAGGCCGGCCGTGCGTCTCTTACCTCCGAGTTCTTTCACATTCAGGATGGCATTTGGAAACGGCACTGCCTTGATGCTGAAACCTGCGGGGAGACAAAACGACGAGCCGCCATGAAGACATTGTGTGTGTGTGTGTGTGTGTGTGTGTGGACGGCACATGTTAGGAGTCATGAGCATCGCCTTGCTTTTCATTAGTGAGAAAACATAGCTCAAAGACATCCGACTCCCCCAGCCCCGGATATCTGGTCTACCTTTTTTTTTAAATTTCTTCCCCAAATCACCAGCTGGTGAACACGCAGGAGGACTGACAACATATTTGTGTCAGTAACGCGTTGTGTGGTCCCGGCAAAAAAACAGACACGCAACCGGGTTTTGTTGTGCGTCGGGAGGACGGAGCTCAAGTCGCTTCTGCGGTTCGCGTGCGGTGGGAAATGGTGAAGGATCTTCGCCGGATGAGAGAGAGAGAGTTCAACGTTGCACAAACGATACTCTTAAAAGGGCCTCGGAGGGAATTTGGGAACCCTGGAAACGATCAGAAAACGGGAGGAGAGGCGGGACATCCCGATGAACTTCTGCAATGTGTGTGTAAAGCACATTACGACGTGCGTGCGTGCGGAGGCAGACGGTGCTGACGGATACATCTCGGAAACAAACCGACTGAGTAATCAACATGTTTTGATCCATTTAGACCCAGGACAGGTGTCATCGACCACCCCCCCCCCCCCTTACAGGTAGCGCGGCTGTACTGTTTTAGGGGAGGGGGCGGCCCTTGAGAGCTTTCGTGGAAAAGCAGGCAGGAGTGATGTACTCGGCCTCCCTCTTGGCCCCGGGGTACCGGCCCGCTGAGATACAGCAGAAATGTTTCTGGCGGGACTCTGGAAGACACGGGCTAAAAGACCCCCCCGCCCCCACCCCGATGTTGGAGAGACTGCGATACCTGGACAGCGTTATCTATCCAACGGTTGGACGGCGTGTTCACGAAACGTGAAAGCACATCGGAAGCTATGAGAAACACATGCGAGGGAAAGGAAGCTGTGGGGGCGAGCGGGTGCTTTTATTTAAGGCAGGTGTGTCTGTATCACTCTGGGACGACGAAGCGGGGGGGGGGGGGGGCGACGTTCACCGTACCTGTTGTCGGGCCGACGCCGCCGTTGCCCTCGCTGCAGAGCCGTGACAGCAGGCTGGTCTTGCCGGCGCCGGTCAGACCGATGCACACCACATCGTACTCCGGTCTCGGCGGCGGCGGTCCTTTACAGCACAGAGCCCGGAAACACTGAGACGGGAAAAAAAAAAGAACAAGGAAACGTAAACCGTGAATTCATTGAGGAGCTGAAGGTACCCGAGGGGTCCGGGGGCCACACTTTTGGAACCGCAACCGTCTCTCTCTCAGCGTCACGGTTTATGACGGAAGAGGAAAATATTTCACCGGAAATTGTTTGTTTTAAACCCCCCAAAAATGGAAAGGAAGAAAAAGGAAGAAGGGAAAAGATAAAAACCCACATGATATTTGTTACTGCCATGATTTTTGAATGCAGTTATGTCATAAAAGTTAAAAAAAGAAAAGAAAAAAAATAAGTGGAAGGGAATAAATAGGATTGTGCATCTGGTGCAACATGTTTTAGTCTGCAGTGTGTGTGTGTGTGTGTGTGTGTGTACCCCGTCTAACTGGGCCCTTGTGGCGACCGGAGGCAGACCTGTCACTCCATGAATCACGACCTGGGACTGAGGGCCTGCTGTGAAACATTAAGGGGCAAATGTGGTGCGGACCATGAATGGGATCTTTAAAAAAAACTGGTCCGGAGAGATCAGTGTAGTAAACCAAAAAAAAAAAGAGATCTCTTTTATTAGCAGGACAGGAAGCAGTCTGGACACAGCAGGACACTCTCACCCTCTCTCTCATCTGCGGTATCAGATGTCAGGCGGAGGACCATCAACCCGGAGGATTGGTTACTCGCTCTTGTCGTGGGGGGACGACCCCGTCCCACACAGGGCGACTCTGTTCCATCCAGAGACTACAGCGGGAAGGAAAACACACCGGTGGCGTTTCTCCAGGTGTGCCCCCCCCCCCCCCTCTCCCAAGACATTAGTGACCACCGGGGTCAGTTTTCAGAGCCGTGCCGAAGCGGGGCTGCCTGTTTGATGGCGATATGTGTGTGTGTGGGGGGGGGGGAATCCACTTCAGCAGAACCAGACGTGGGCTGAGCAACCCGACCCCCCCCCCCCCCCGACTCCTGTGTGAACCTCGCCAGGTCGGCTGAAACAGGAAACATTCTCCTCTTCCAGGAGGCCGGTGAGATCAGAAACACACTCGGGGCAAGAGAGGGGGACCAGAAACCTGGGTCTGGTGAGGTCATTCTCCATTTTTACTCGATGTGAAAAGATGTGCACGGGTTTACAGTGGGACCTGTCAGAGGATGCGCTGGGGGGTGGGGGGGGGGGGGGAGGCAAAGCTGTGGGAGCAGACAAACGGGACGGCTCCCGCCGCCAGCGCTGCCTCCACGTACAGTGCATATTTCACAAGAGGAGCATCCGGGGCCTGACCCTGGGGTCCCTGTGTACACAGAGGCCCCCCCCCCCAATCCCCTCCACAACCACCCACACCCATGTGAGAGACGGGAGGTCCCGATACCTCTGGCTCTCTCTCTCTCTCTTTGACAGAACGAGATTGACGAGGAGTGCTCGGTCAAAAGGCTCACAGGAAAAGAAAAGAAAGAAGAAGATAAATAGTTCCGAAAGGTCTTTGATCCCAGAGGGACACGCCCCGTCTTTTACCGCCGACGAAAACCAAGGGCTTAAGACGAGACCGCGGGCTCGGACTGGAACCGGCTACCGTGAATCTCAGACCGACGGCTGTGCTCAGACAAGGAGATGGAGCGACCGATCAAAGTTCAAGTTCAACTGAGTTTCAAAAGATTTGCCCACCTGGGCATCAAAGCATTTCCGAAACAAAAAACCAAACCTTGCAGGCTCTTTGCCAAAAGCCCTGGCCGTTATCGATCGGGCTGCTTCTTATGGGATTGGACGTGTTTTAATTGCGACTTCACCCGAGAGGCCTGCCGAGACATTACCTCATCGTTGGTGTGAAGGTTGATGAGCTTGGCTTTATGTAAATGAGAAACACACACACACACACACACACACACACACACACACACACACACACACACACACACACACACACACACACACACACACACACACACACACACACACACACACACACACACACACACACACACACACACACTTCAGTTCAGTTCAGTTCAGTTCAAACAATTTAGCTAATTAATTCTAATGAATAAATATGGCGTAATTAGACAGAATGTGAGTTTTTTTAAAATTATTATTATTTTTTCCAGAAAAGCACTGTATTTTTAGAGCTAATAAACGTGGTTTAGAGGGAAACCGCGGCGACAGCGGACGTGTTTATGTTTCACTGCCATCCTCGCCCGGCGAGGGGAGAGGGCAGCGGCACGTTCCCCCATTGAGGCTCCGCCCTTGACACGCTCCTTGTTTCCGGATCACTCGTCCTGCTTTGAGGAGTTCGGCGTGTTGTCCGCCACGTGAGCCGAGGATCGAACCCTCGATCTCAGCCTCCCCATAAGGATGAATTCAATCATCGCAAAGCATTTTTTGAAAGTATTCTTCAAATTCCCACACTTACTGTGACACACAGAGGCCTGCATGGGGGAGTGTAGAGACATTGAAGCAGGTCGTCACACATTTCTTAAAGAAAATACCAAATATGAGAAATGCATCGACGAGTACGAACAAGACAGGAATTTTCCCATTGGAACCAGCCATAAAAAATCTATATATATATATTTAGATTGAATAGTTTTAGAGTCCTGGAGCCAGCAGACAGAGGTATGTCAAAAGCTCCGGGGAACATTTCGACCTGCGTCTCCGCACACTTCCTCTTGAAAGGCAGGTTACACTCCGACCGATGCGCCTCAACTGTTTGCACTCGGCCCGGCGGCGGCGTTAATGAGGGTGACGATGCCCGGTAGAAAACCCTGCGGGATCACATTTGCCTGCCGGCATTTCAAGAAGCCGGACGCACACAGGAGAAAAACACGACTTCCTCCCCGGCTGCCAGTTTACACCAGCCGGGGCATCTTGATTTCCCGGCACAACAGTGGGGCTAGTGAAGGCAATGAGGAGGAGGAGGAGGAGGAGGGAAAGGACATCCGAGACACTTAGCGTCGGGAGTCATCGGCACCGCAGACAGACGGACACGGACGGGTCTTTCTTCTTCTTTTTTCCAGACCGAGTGTCGGGACAGCACTTGTGTGCGCGGCTCACTCCTGACCTTTAGGAGGTGACAGTCCTTTATATGGGCGTCCCGACGGAGCAGCGGCGGGAACAGAGATGTGTGTAATACACACCGGGCCACAGTCATAACACGGGGCCCGGCGAAGAACCAGGGGGGGATGGAATGAAGGGTGGAGGGGGGTGGGGGGCTCATTCATTCATCCTCATTCATCCCCCCCCCCATGTTCAGTTGTTGTTATTTGTCGCTTTGAAGCCGAGGGGTAAGGTGTGTGTGTGTGTGTGTGTGTGCGTGCAATTCTCATGAGAGGCCAAGAGGGAGACATGCTCGGCACAAGGTGGTTCTCCTCGGTTGTGAAACAACACGTTCTTTCTGCTCAGCAACACGCATACGAGACCAGGAAGTCCACGACGTCGAGTCCTCCTGGTGTTTCCGTCACGCCTCCTCCACCGACCACCTGACCACCACCGCTCTCCTCGCACAATAACCCCTCCCCCCACAAACCCTCAGGCCCCTTCCCCCGAAAGGGGTGTTGGATCTCTTAAAACCTGAATTACCAGACAACCACGGCCGCCCGGCGGGTGATGAAACAAGATTTACTGCACTGCAAAAAACAATGGCCAACTACGGACGGCAAACGGGCCGCATCAGAAATATATCCCTGTGTCACCTACACACACACACACACACACACACTGCGTCGCTCCCCTTCCACGCCTTCGACCGTGCCCCCCCCCCCCCCCCCCCCCCCGCTGTGTGTCGTGTGTTGTTGATGCAGCGAATGTGTCGACTTCGGCATCTTCAAAGCGCGGCGGCGGAAACGACAAACGCGCCGCGAAAATAAAGACGACCCCCTCTTCACCGGCTCAACGCGCCGTCTGGTGAAGCAGACCGTGTCACACCGTTACTTAAGTCGACAAAACAACCCACAACGTGTGCGTGTGTGTGTATGATTGTGTGTGTGCGTGTGTGTATACACAAAAAAGCTGATTTGCTCGTCACTGCAGGCATATCATCCCCTTGTTCTGAAGCAACATCCTCCCCATCTCTCCCTCTCTCCTGCCATCTCTCTCTCTCTCACTCTCTCTCTCTCTCTCCCTCCATCCGATCGCCCCCACCGCCCAATTCATCCCACTTCTGTCTGTCTGGCCCTCGTTTCAGAGCTCGCACACTATTGCCCTGACGCTAAGGTGTCTGGACAAGGAGACATGCTGGAACACACACACACACAGACAGACACACACACACACACACAGACAGACACACACACAGCCGTAGAGTGAAGTTAGAGCGCCCCCCAGCTTTCTGCTGGGCCGCACTGCAATCTAGTGCCGAGCAAAAGGAGAAGCGATGCGTTAAGTTGCGGTACCTGAATCTCTCATCTCAATCAAAAATTAAATCTGAATCCCAAACAACCGGCCGAACGACTGTGGACATGTTGCGTTTTTATTGTGTGGAAGAACTGAAAACGCACGGAAAACGTTGCGTCACGGGTCTCACGCCGAGCCCCGCCGGGTGTTCAAGGGACACGGGGTGCAGGGTGGAGTTTCAACGGGCTGAGGGTGATGTGACCGACCGGGGCGTAAGGGCCTCTGTTTAGGAGACAACTCGGCCGGTCTCGACTGCGGGGCAACAACACGACTGGAGCAACCCCCCTCCACCCACCACCACCACCACCACCACCACCCCCCCAGCTCCAGAGTTTGGCCTTCTCCTATCTGGCCCGACGTGGTAGCTCGTGACCCCGCGGGTCGAGAGGAGGAGGCCAGATCAAAGGCGGAGGGGAGCGGCCTTGGAAAAACATTTGGGCTGAGAATGGACGGGATATCTGTCAGGAGGCCGTTCCCACTGGGCTCACGGGTGCTTCGGGCCCGAGGATCGGGTTACCGCCCGGAAAAAAAGGACAACATGAAAGGGGGGGGGGGGCGCGACGCTAATTCTCTCTTTCTCTCTCTCGCTTCTCACCCTCCACAATCGCTCAGTATCTCTGTGACGCTCCCCACACTACACCGACCCAACACGCCCCCCCCCCTCCTCCCACAAGCTTCTATGCAACCACCACCTTACCCTCGTCCCCAACCCTTCACCCCGAAAAAAACACTCAAGCTCCATCACAGAGGATTAACAGGAAACCCTGACACCACCCATTGTCGGGGAGGCAGAGGGGGCTTGGGTGGTTTTGCCACCCCGAGTGGGTCTTTTTTTTCTTTCTTTTTTTGGGGGGGGAGAAGGAGATTGGGGCACTTCAACAGCCTCAGCCTTCTTACAAACCTCCCTGACACACACACACACACACACACACACACGTTGCTTTTCGTCAAGGCTGGGCAAGAGTTGTTCAGTAGCAACGAGCCGGGGCGAATAAATGAAAGATGGAGAAGGAGGGGTGGGGTTAAAAAGGGAACGCTCACGATGGTGTATATGTGTGTGTGTGTGTGTGTGTGTGAGTGAGGGGGGGGGGGGGGAGGGGCGGATGGGTGTCAGCGCTGTAAATCTCGATGTCACTGACAGGAAGACTGTTGCGGACCATTACCATAAATCTGACAAACGCTAATTTGATGGGAGACTGTATCCGTCTGGTCAGGGACCAGTCTAGACGGTCCTATTGAGGGGTCCTACGGCGTTAGAGCCCCCCGTTTGTTTTCCAGCACCATCTGGACGCGACGGTAAGTGCCCGCTGCTGTGGTTCACAGGCGCGAGCGGCGGGAAGACGCGGCGCGGCGCTCCTGCAGCCTGTCGCAAAATACTTTGACCTTTGTGTGCCCCGGAGAATAACGCGCGTGCGTGTGTGTGTGTATGTGAGAGTGTGTGTGTGAGAGAGCGTGTGTTTTTGTGTGACGCAACGACAGTGCGGTCCTCCATCACCGCGGGCTACCCAGATTAGCTTTTTGGGTGCTAATCAGCAGCCCCTCCATGACAGTTTGTGTCAATTATCGAACACAAGATGCAGCAGACCGACGATGGAAGGGTGCTACGTGGTCCAAAAACATTTTTTTATTAAAAATACTTGAGGGCCTCCAAATGTGCAATTGAACGGGCCTGATGACTCAATAAGTCTGGATGGGGCATGATACCTGCATTTTGTTGTTGTTGGAGTTACTGGCCTTTAATTGGCCGACTCTCATTCTCAACAAGCCGGACTAGAGTTCCCCCGACGAGTCAAGTGGACTCAGAAATGGAGGTGGACGCGTCTTCAGAGCAGGTCGGAATGGGTTTGACGGGTGAGATATTGACGGGAGAATTGTAACCCGAGCGGCAGGTCTACTAGACATGCTGAGGGCGGGGGGGGGGGGCAAGGGGCCACTGCTTTCCGACGCGGCCCCTCCCCTGCCCCCCCTCGCCGACACATTTATCTGTCTGGAGCCTACCTTGGAGCGCCTGTGTGTGTTTTCCGCGACATTTACTGGAAAAGTACATTTGGGGCGGAGAATGAGGATGGGGGTGGGGACACACAGGGGGTGGGGGGGGGGCGGCATTAAGGGGGCCCACCCACGGGACTGTTTTCATGTTACCCTCTTTCTGTAGAAGAAAGCGAGAGTCCGAGGTGGTGGCAAAGGCAGCTGCATTCACGAGACAGAAGACACCTTTGCACCATGGGATATCCAGAGGGTAGATGTGGGGGCGGGGGGGCGGGGGGGCACCACTGGGTGCCATTATGGTCTATAAATCTCGCAACTGGGAAGGGGTGATTAGCTTGGCTCGCATTAGCATACGGCGGCGGGAGAAACTTTGGTTTACTGGGCACAGTGTCGGGCAAAAAGATGTTTTTCCTGCACCCATGTAGAGGATCAAAGCTGGAGGGGCCCCCTTTTGAAGGCCCTGGAACCAGTGTGCAAGAACCAAGGGGGGCTGGCCCATCTCATAGGCATAGAAAGGGTGGGTGTACAGGGAGGGCACTTGTCCCATTTATAATCAGTCATTTTCATACATCATCTATCTATCGGCGGCAAACTTTTTTTGATAACAAAACTAAAACCAAGAAAAAAGAGAAACAGATCTCGGGGGCCGAAGTGTGGGAAAGTTCCCGAGCTTCAGGACATCATCATTAAAAGTGAAAGAGCCCTCCCCATTAACTATTTCTAGGCCCCTTTGAGAAAAAAAAAAAAAAAAACCTGATGGGGACCGAGCGAACAATAAATCTGATTTTATACATTTTCCGGGGGCTGAGAATTAGGTTGATGAGCGGGGGCGACGCGCTGGAAGAGCCTCTTCAGTGCGGCCTCACAGGATACGGAACATCTTGGATTCAACAACAACACACAAAAAGCAGAGCGAGCTGTTTACTCGTCACGTCGCACAAATGAGGCCTCGGCCACCGCCGGTCCTTCATCCCGCCACCGGTGACCTCGTTGGTCACCTGTTAAGAGAGTAAATGTTTATTAAAAGAACAAGAACAAAAAGAACAACAACAACAATAATAATAAACAAGAAGAACAAGAAAAAAGAACAAGAAGAACAACAAGACAAAGAACAAGAAGAAGTCAAAGAGCAAGAACAAGAACAAAAATAAACAAGAACAACAAGACAAAGAACAAGAAACAAAACAAGAAGATAAAGAAGAAAGAACAAAAAGATCAATAATACAGAACAACAAGACAAAGAACAAGAAACAAAACAAGAAAGAACAAAAAGATCAATAATACAGAACAACAAGACAAAGAACAAGAAGTCAAAGAGCAAGAACAAGAATAAACAAGAACAACAACAAAAGGAACCAGAACAAAACAAGACAAAGAACAAGAAAAAAAATAAACAAGAACAACAAGAACAAAAGGAACCAGAACAAAAAGAACAAGAAGACAAAGAACAATAACAAAAATAAACAACAACAAGAACATAAACAAAACAAGAAGACAGAATAAAAGCAAGAACAACGAGGACAACAACAACAACAACAAGAAAAAATACACCCCGAACAAGAAGTGTGACACTTTCAGGAACGAGGAGTGTCGCATGTGCCCGTTTTTATCTGGGGGGGGGGGGGGGCGGCTGTCGGAAAGCGTGTGCCGGTACGATGGCGTGTGCTCACGGACCTCTCGGCGTTGAGCTTTTCGTGGCCGACATTGCTTTTCAAAAGTCCGTCGATGCGAGGACACCGAGGGTCTACGCCGCATTGAAAACATTGTCTCCTTTCCATTTTAGCACAGGAAGAAAAAAAACACAACAAAAATCTAGCATAAGAATTTTCTTTTATTACTTTTCCTTTCTGAGCAGTGAATGAGACCGTCTACAGCAACCTGTATTTAGAGAACAAGTGATCAGTCGTACGCCAAGTGGTCCGTCCGTTAAAAGTGTGTTCCCCTGAGGCACAATATATATATATATACACATATATATACACTACCGTTCAAAAGTTTGGGGTCATCCAGATAATTTTGTGTCTTCCATGAAAACTCACTTTTATTTATCAAATGAATTGAAAATTAAAGAGAAAATATAGTCAAGACATTGACAAGGTTAGAAATAATGATTAATATTTGAAGTATTAATTTTGTTCTTCAAACTTCAAGCTCAAAGGAAGGCCAGTTGTATAGCTTATATCACCAGCATAACTGTTTTCAGCTGTGCTAACATAATTGCACAAGGGTTTTCTAATCAGATATTAGTCTTCTAAGGCGATTAGCAAACACAATGTACCATTAGAACACTGGAGTGATAGTTGATGGAAATGGGCCTCTATACACCTCTGGAGATATTTCATTAGAAACCAGACGTTTCCACCTAGAATAGTCATTTACCACATTAACAATGTATAGTGTGTATTTTTGATTAATGTTATCTTTATTGAAAAAACAGTGCTTTTCTTTGAAAAATAAAGACATTTCTAAGTGACCGCAAACTTTTGAACGGTAGTGTATACATATATAATATACACATATATATATACACACATATATATATATATATTATGCAAGCATAATCTCAGAAGTACAGTTCAGTCATACTATACATGAGAGTATTATATAGAGTTTATAGTATGGAGGCGGGTCAGAAATGCACTTGTTGCTTTCAGAGGATATCCATCAACTAGTGTGCCGCCTTTAAAAAGAGAACGAGGGAGGCAACCTCGACCTCCTCCTCTTCCTGTATGAGTCGCGGCCTTTTCACAAGAACACCACATCCTGTGAACTCGCTCTTTGCCGTTGACAATCCTTTACGTTTCGCCAAGTTTGTTCGGAAGTTCAGCAGACACATTGTTTTAACCTTTGCCGGAGGAGCCTCTGTCTCATTCCCAGGGGCCGGCTGTGTGGAAGGGCCCGCGGCTTCAATGGGCCTTCATTAAACACGGTTAGTGTCAACAGTTAATTATGCAAATGAGGAGACCCCTCAAGTGGTTTGTGGCCCGGCCTTTTACACACACACACACACACACACACACACACACACACACACACACACACACACACACACACACACACACACACACACACACACACACACACACACACACACACACACACACACACACACACACACACCTTGTCCTCCTCGCTTGTTTCTTGTCAGCAATCAAAAATGGCGCTGCGGTGCCGATACATAAATGGAGGCCACCGTGCCCCCCCCCACAGTGGCTTTTCTTGCCATCAAAGAACCTCCGGAAGGTTCTCGCTGGGTGAAGCTGAAAGCCCACCGAGTTCTCCTCATCAAGACTAAAGGGGTGTGTTGGGTAGGAGGCGGGGGCGTGGGGGGGGGGGGGGGTAATCGGTGGCCCATCAAAAACAAAATGATAAAAAAAACCTGCATCAAAACATTCAATTAGGCAAAAATGCATGACAGCCAAATTCGCCGCATTGTTTCTGTGATGGTAATGACAGGCCTTTCGCTCCTCTGCCTTGAGCGCACATCTGATGTCTGCGGCCCCCGGCCTTTTTTTTTTTCAAAGGCTGGGAAGCCATCGGTAATTAATAATCACACGCTTTTGAGCCCCTCCGTTGTGACTGGCGGATTCTTTGTGGGGCCCGTCCTCAAAAAGAACCTCCCGAGTCCACTTCCACGACCTCTTCTCACCCCGTCGCAAAAGCCTCCATCACCACCTGCCGTTGGTTTCAGGTGTGTTGTTTATCCAACATTTGAGGTGTGTGTGGGGGTGGGGGGGTGGAGGAGACACACCTCTAAACCCGTGTACCTCACACTCAATGTGGAGAGATTTGGTTGTTTGGGGTTTGAAGGGTGGCTTAAAAAAAAAAATTACATTTAAAAACGGCCACTTACACGCAACATTTGTTATTTGATTTTCCTCGGCTTTCTTTTTTTTTACTTCTTTTTTTTCTCCTCCCTACAAAGCAAACTTCTCAAAAACAACAGCCTCCAAGTGCTTATGCAACAGCAAAACAATCGGAACCAGATGGATGTCCAACTCGTCCATTTAGTCAATTAAATTCATTGCATCGCCACCCAAAAAAAATAAAAAAATCAAGGGGCCGTGATCCCCGGCACCGACCTCTCCGTCAGCCGCACATGTGCGTGGAAGATGGCGAAGATCGAGAAAGCTGAAGCAGATACACGTGTGTGTGTGTGTGTACGCAAACCGTACGACTTAAATCCCACACAGGGAGTGTTTGACTTTGAGGCCAATACACCCCACATGTCCTCCCCCACAAGAAGGGGGACCAGAGCGTATCGGCGTCCTCCCGTCTTCGCGGGATCGGAGGATAAAACTCAATTGGTGGCGATCTGACGGGACAGCGGTCTTAATTACCTTTTTTTTTAAAGAAATAGAGCGATATGTCTGTGAACTGTGCGGGGGAGGAAGTGCTGCCTTATCCTGACACCTGCTGGACGGAGGCCGCCAACGTCTCGCTGCTGCTGACCTCCCGACCTCATGTACCGAAATCGAGACGGAAAGCGACCGATGCACAAAGAGGAAGATAAACAATACAACATTTAAATATTAGAGAGGGCAAAAAGAAAGCGTTATAGTGCAAACAATCGCTGTGGTTAAAATTAGAACAGACGGAGCAAACACCAAGTGCAACACAGAAATATCCCAAAAGAGAGACAAAAGAAAAGGACAAAAGTCGCACTGTACCGGAAGAGGAGATGAACACACACACACACACACACACACACACACACACACACACACACACACACACACACACACACACACACACACACACACACACACACACACACACACACACACACACACACACACACACACACACACACACACACACACACACAGTAAGAGAGGAAGAGAGTAAGAGCCCAGGCTGATGGATAGATGTGCGCATTGGCGCTGTTGAGTAAAGCAGCTCTTATAGACGGCCGAGCGCAGAGGGAAACGTTTATTTAGTCAGAGACAGGACAGAGCAGACGGATCACAGGCCCGCCGCCGAGGACACTGAGCAGTGCAACTGGATTCAGGACGTAGCCGGAGCCCTTCCTGGGGCCTGAGAGAGGAGGGGGATATGGGGAAATATCTGCGTGAGATTGAGAGAGACTTGAAAAGCATCAGTTTAATGGTGTTGTGTCCTGAAGGTGTAATTTGTGTTAAAAAAAAAAGACAAAAAAAGAAAGAAAACAATTGTAAAAAAGTCTGGTCTCTCTCTGCAAGTACTTTGTAAAATGCCCCTGTCAAAAGCTATTATGTTAAGGAAAATGACTGAATATCAGAAACAGAAAAGAAAGGGAGGGCCACAATGTTGAAACGGTTTGTGGATTATTTTTAGAGTCAAAGACTTGTTTTTGATCCCCCCCCTTCACTATTGGCTTAAGACACCGATCTCGAACAAGCCGGGGCCCCGAATGACACCTAAACCAGACCCCGAAACTTCCTTCACCCAGGTCGAGATACGTCATTTGCCCCCCCTACCACTTTGAACGCGAGCCTGCGTGATTTGTTTTGGCCATACCGAAAAAGCTGAATTCATGCGGCCCACGTGTGATGCGTCACCTCTGACCCCATCACTCAGGACCTGGCTGGCAGATGAAGCCACAGCAGGCCTCATCGGTGGCTACGCGGCGCCACCGTGAGGCCGCGTGGGGGAATTACTTTATTAGGCACAGAATCTGCTTTTCTTCTTTTTTTGGCACAAGAGCAAATTAAAGATTTCTGTCTCCAGCTTCTCAAATATTAAGCATTTCCTGTGAAGTTTTGTAACTGTTGATTCTTTAAAAAAAAAAAAATCACTTTGAAGGCATCACTTTGACAATTAATCATAAAAATAATGGATGGACCAATCGATGATGACGAGCATCAGTTGCTCCTCTATCTCTGCACATTAAGAACTCGACTTCTTCACAGCAGTCTTTGTGCTTTCTCACCTCTCAGGTTTACATGGACCCCGGGATTATCTGACACCTACTGCTCCTTTCATTCATATTAGTATTCGCTGCATTGCTATTATTATTGCCAATATCATGACTGCTTTTGTCATTATTTCTCTATTATATGTTATTTTTGGGAGGTGTAACTTCTTCATCATGCCTACTACTCATTATATGAGTCATGTCATCATTGCATATGCATTGAGTGTGTTGTACCTCTGTTATGTTGTTCATTATGGTCACATGACATCCACCCTGATGGAGGTATCCTCATGTTGCTCTCCCAAAGGGTTCTTCTTTTTTGGGGGGGAGTTTCTCCTGAACCGATGTGAAGGGTCAGAGTAGTAGTCAGAAAACTACTAATAACCAGATTTATTTTAATCAATACAAAATAAAGTGCTTCATTTATTTAATCATTTGGAGTGTGTTTTTTTCTGAAGAAAAATCTGTGACGTGAGTTTTTATAATCCGTTGTACTGCTGGCATGTCGTGTCCATTAGACCCGTTTCTGTTTAAAAAGGTACCAACGTGGCATTATATATAATATTAAACTAATTCCGCCCTGTGGGATTAACAAAGAAGTATCGCACCTCGTCTTCTATTCACAGGATTCAAATTGACATGGCTTTCAATTTGTCACAATGAAGCAGGTCTGAAGTATTTAGGTTGAAAGAAAAAGAAACAAAGGGTTCTCCCCTGTGAGGGTACTTGGATGTGTGGGGGGGGGGGGGCACACAGACACGGACACACACTTTATGTGTTTTGCAGGTTCTGGTTAAAACCAACAGTTTATTTGGGGCAAAATTTGAAATGAAACACATAATAAAAAAATTAAAAAAATGGTGTGTTTAAGGACGGTCCGAAATATGAAAATCTGCCGATTCTGACCATTTCTGGCTTTAATAATCGGTGTAGCTTTGGAGACTGTGAAAAGAAAACGTGCTTTTGCTGTATTTTCCTGCATAACACAAACAACTAAGCTTCTACGCACAAGGTCTTGACAGTATTCAGTGTGTTTAAATAACTATGTCGAGGGTTCTGTAATGGTCTGTTCTGTGTGTACTCTGTGTCTACTCTGTCTCCTCGGTGTCGACTGTGTCTCCTCTGTTTCCTTGATCGTTTCATCCCCTTCACCTGCCCTCAGCCTCTCCTGTCTCCTTGATTGTGTCATTCCCTGCACCTGCCCTCAGCCACTCTCGTCTCGTTACCGTCTCATGTCGTACACCTGTTTCCATGTCGTACACCTGTTTTCCCTCCTATATATTGTGCCACTCTTTCCCTTGTCTGTTGCTGGATTGTTGTCTTTCTTCGCCCTGTCTTTTGTGCGTTTACCTGATCCTGCCTGTTTTGACCCTGCCTGCCTGCCTGCCCTGAACCCCGATTCTCTGCCTGCCCCTTTTTGGACTTTGTTTTTTGTGTGGAAACGTTTGCCTCATTAAAGAGCGCCTTTTTGTTAATCGACACTGACTCCTCGATTCCTCTGCGCATGAGCTCCTGCACCTCGCTGCCTGTGGCATTAGCCTTGACAGAGTAGAAAGAGTAGACACAGAACAGACCCTTACAGGTTCTGAGTAAAAGATACTATTATCGCTTTACACTATTATCCACTAGTATCCCTTTATACTATTATCCACTAGTATCCCTATATACTATTATCCACTAGTATCCCTTTATACTAATTTACACTAGTATCCCTATATACTATTATCCACTAGTATCCCTATATACTATTATCCACTAGTATCCCTTTATACTATTATCCACTAGTATCCCTATATACTTTTATCCACTAGTATCCCTATATACTATTATCCACTAGTATCCCTTTATACTATTATCCACTAGTATCCCTTTATACTAATTTACACTAGTATCCCTTTATACTATTATCCACTAGTATCCCTTTATACTATTATCCACTAGTATCCCTTTACACTATTATCCACTAGTATCCCTTTATACTATTATCCACTAGTATCCCTTTATACTATTATCCACTAGTATCCCTTTACACTATTATCCACTAGTATCCCTTTATACTATTATCCACTAGTATCCCTTTATACTATTATACACTAGTATTATACACTCCTTCAAGGTGGCTGTTATTAAACCTCTCCTGAAGAAGCCCACTCTGGATCCAGAGGTGTTGGCTAACTACAGACCGATCTCTAACCTCCCCTTCCTCTCCAAGATCCTTGAGAAAGTGGTCGCAAATCAGTTGTGTGACTTTCTACATCATAATAGTTTATTTGAGGAGTTTGTCAGGATTTAGAAAACACCACAGCACCGAGACAGCACTGGTGAAAATTACAAATGACCTCTTAATGGCAGCAGATAAAGGACTCCTCTCTGTCCTGGTCTTGTTAGACCTTAGTGCTGCATTCGACACCATTGACCATGACATCCTGTTACAGAGACTGGAGCAGTCGATTGGCATTTCAGGCACGGCACTAATTTGGTTTAAATCCTATTTATCAGATCGATCTCAGTTTGTATTTGTAAACGATGACGCCTCGATAACCACCAACGTTAGTCACGGAGTTCCACAAGGTTCTGTGCTTGGACCAATTTTATTTACCTTATACATGCTTCCTTTGGGCAATATTATCAGGAAACACTCCATAAACTTTCATTGTTATGCAGATGATACTCAACTATATTTATCGATAAAACCAGAGGAGAGCAACCAACTCGGTAAAATTCAAGCATGTCTTAAAGACATTGACACATGGATGACCTGCAACTTCTTGATGTTAAACTCAGACAAAACCGAAGTAATTTTAATCGGCCCTGAGCACCTCAGAGATCAATTATCTGGTGATGTGGATTCTGTAGACGGCATTGCCCTGGCATCCAACACCACTGTAAAGAATCTTGGCGTTATCTTTGATCGGGACTTGTCCTTTAACTCCCACGTAAAGAACATCTCAAGGACTGCATTCTTTCATCTACGTAATATTTCAAAAATCAGGCACATCTTGTCTCAAAAAGATGCAGAAAAATTGGTTCACGCGTTCGTTACTTAGAGACTGGATTACTGCAACTCCTTATTATCAGGCTGCTCTAATAAGTCTCTTAGGTCCCTCCAGTTGATCCAGAATGCTGCAGCTCGTGTTCTCACTAAAACTAAGAAAAGAGATCACATCACTCCTGCACTAGCTGCTCTGCACTGGCTCCCAGTAAAATCAAGAATCACTTTTAAAATTCTTCTCTTAACCTACAAAGCCTTGATTGGTGATGCACCATCATATCTTAAGGAGCTTGTAGTACCATATTGCCCCACTGAGAGCTACGCTCACTAAATGCGGACTACTTGTAGTTCCTAGAGTCTTAAAAAGTAGAATGGGAGCCAGAGCCTTTAGTTATCAAGCTCCTCTTTATGGAACCAGCTTCCAATTTCAGTCCGGGAGGCAGACACAGTCACCTCGTTAAGAGTAGACTTAAGACCTTCCTCTTTGACAGAGCTTATAGTTAGGGCTGAATCAGGTTTGCCCTGGTCCAGCCCCTTGATATGCTGCTATAGGCTTATAGCTGCCGGGGGACGTTTTAGGATGCACTGAGTACCTATCTCCTCTTTTTTCTCTCCTTAAGGATGAATTTTCATCTCTCAATCACACGTTACTAACTCTGCTTTCTTCCCGGAGTCCTTTTGACTTCACGTCTCATGGGGTCATCGGACCCTATGAGACGGCATAGATCCTATCTGCCTGATGGATCATTGAGGTCTGGGTCGTGGAATTCCTGCTCCTGACTACGCCTACTGTCCTGTTGAGACTCCGCCTACTGTTGAGACTCCGCCCACTCCTCCTCCCCACTGCCATCTGCCTGATGGATCGTGGAGGTCTCCATCGTGGAATATGCCTCCTATGAACTATTCATACACTCTGTCATATTCATTGAATGTATTTTAACTCTAAATCTGTCCTTCTGTACACATTACATCTATTGCATCTGTCCATCCTGGAGAGGGATCCTCCTCTGTTGCTCTCCTCCAGGTTTCTTCCCTTTTTTTCCCCCTGAAGGGTTATTTGGGAGTTTTTCCTGGTCCGATGTGAGGTTTTGGGGCAGGGATGTCTATGTGTACAGATTGTAAAGCACTCCGAGACAAATTTGTAATTTGTGAAATTGGGCTATACAAATAAACTGAATTGAATTGAATTATCCCTTTATACTATTATCCACTAGTATCCCTATATACTTTTATCCACTAGTATCCCTATATACTATTATCCACTAGTATCCCTTTATACTAATTTACACTAGTATCCCTTTATACTATTATCCACTAGTATCCCTATATACTTTTATCCACTAGTATCCCTTTATACTATTATCCACTAGTATCCCTATATACTATTATCCACTAGTATCCCTTTATACTATTATCCACTAGTATCCCTATATACTATTATCCACTAGTATCCCTTTATACTATTATCCACTAGTATCCCTTTATACTATTATCCACTAGTATCCCTTTATACTATTATACACTAGTATCCCTATATACTATTATCCACTAGTATCCCTATATACTATAATACACTAGTATCCCTTTATACTATTATCCACTAGTATCCCTATATACTTTTATCCACTAGTATCCCTATATACTATTATCCACTAGTATCCCTATATACTATTATCCACTAGTATCCCTTTATACTATTATCCACTAGTATCCCTATATACTTTTATCCACTAGTATCCCTTTATACTATTATCCACTAGTATCCCTTTATACTAATTTACACTAGTATCCCTTTATACTATTATCCACTAGTATCCCTATATACTTTTATCCACTAGTATCCCTATATACTATTATACACTATTATCCCTTTATACTATTATCCACTAGTATCCCTTTATTCTATTATACACTAGTATCCCTATATACTATTATCCACTAGTATCCCTTTATACTATTATACACTAGTATCCCTTTATACTATTATCCACTAGTATCCCTTTATACTATTATCCACTAGTATCCCTTTATACTATTTTACACTAGTATCCCTTTATTCTATTATACACTAGTATCCCTATATACTATTATACAATAGTATCCCTTTATACTATTATACACCATTATCCCTCTCGACCACAACGACAGTGTCGACAGCAGAGGGCGCCATCGCTCTTCCGCTCACTCACACAGAGCAAGCATTTCTGAAGGCAACGCTTCCCTCACTCCCAGTGTGTGTACGTGTACATGTAGATGTGTGCGCGTGTGTGTGCGCGTGTGTGTGTCAAGCGTAGATGTGAAATTGTTTTGACGGCATTACATTAAAGTAGTTTCAAAACGTGTATTTTTCTAATTACACTGAACTGTGCATTTGGTAGTAATGGGAATGGAAATACTACAACGTATACATTTTTTTGAGTAAATAGTACTTTGTGACTTTTATGCCACGACATTGGGACACCTCTGGGCAGTACTTCTTACTCTATGCATTCATAACAGGCGGTCAGCTGGTCCAGGATCTGCCAGCGCCCCTCTTATCCGACTGCCGGTCCCCAGAGTGAAGATGTATTGATTTATTTAATAACGTCACATAGCGTTGGTGTGCAGCCCGTGAAGATGTCCTGGTGTTCATGTGGCAGCGTATCTGATCGGGAGACGGTGACTCGTCTGTGGTTCAAACTTACAAAGCTAACTATTATTTATTATTATAGTATAGAAGTCTATCTTGATGACTACTTTTACTTCTAATTGGGCACTTTGCAAAGCAACAGTACTCACATCGTCATGGAAAATATTGGAAAAAGGGAAAACTTTTTTTATGGGATTTTGTCTCACGCTCATTACTCTTATCAAAGAGAACGGGGGGGGGGGGGGGGGGTAACAAACACAGGCGCTATTTGCTTTACAACCGTTCAAAGTTTGAACAAGGACATGAATAAAGGAGTTCATAAGGCCTGATTTAGTTCTCGTGGAGCAGCGACAGAGCGGGATGCATATTAAATGCAAAGTAGAGCCGGCAGAAATAGTAATTGGAGCAGGAGCTGCAACGAGGACACACACACACACACACCGTTCTGTACATTTGTGTCTGGTTGTAATGCAGATGTTGAAACACTAAAGCTGAAGACTACAGGATCTTTGGGTGGGGTCATCCTCATTATTCTTCCCCCCCCCCCCCCTTTCCCGGGGACTGGAGGAGAAGATCTGCTCTGGGACCTTTGTTGGTCTGGATGTTTGACCCAGATTATCTGGTGCGAGTGGTTTCGGCAGCGAACGAGAGAGACGAGTGGGAGCAACCGATTGCCGTTGCTAAGTAACGGTTCAACGGCCCTTTGTCCTAACAGGCGAGAGACGACCGTAATAACTTCCTGCAGCGTGTGTGATGCAGAGTTCTTTTTCAATTGTGTTTATGGTGCGTGTGCACGTCTGAGATTACAGAGAAGAACATCCTTGGGGTTCTCCCCTCCCCCCCCCTCCCTCTAAATGGAGGACGCAAATCAATACCAGGATGTGTCGGGGTTTGAAGACGTGTTCAGTCTGATGTTCTTACAGTGAGCGATGCAGAGCTGGAAAAAAAACACACTTCCTTCGCTTTTTTTCTCCAAATATTTAACCTGACAAAGTTATTCAATAAAATAATGCTCCACAAACTAAGTAACATTTGAAGCTCATTAACAGTTACACACAACTGAGCTTTGACTTAAAGTCGGTCGGACCCTTTCAAGGCCGAGCTCACAAAATGGCAAATAAAGCAAGAGTTGCAAGATTACATACATTTTCCGGTAAACTGCTCTCGATGTCGCGCGATAACAAACGATGACGTCGACAAACCACATCGGGCCCGGACTCATCCTGCAGTCTCGATGGGAACTGAACCAAAGGGAAAAACAACTCAATTGTCTCACATTGAATCCATCGGTTTAACTTCATGGTGTAATCAAACATGCATTTGAAAGAAGGAGAAAAAATGACTCTCACCACCACACGGCGGTGAATTATTAGTTTCTAGAATTACCGCCTCCACAACCACTCGTGTTGTGGTCAAAGGGGGTAATCTCTTCCTCATCTTGTCACGTTCTTGTGACGGGGTGAGACTCAGGTGCAGAGAGACAGGCTGGACGCAATATAAATAACCAGTAAAAGCACTCTTTAATGAGGCAAAACAGTTTACAAAAAAACAAGGTCCAAAAGGGGCAGGCAGAGAATCCAGGTTCAGGGCAGGCAGGGTCAAACAGGAAGAACCAGGAATACGGACAGGACGACGGGAAAAGGACACGGAACTATAGACGACAATCCCACAGCAGACAAGGGAAAGACTGACACAATATATAGGGGGGGAAACACAGGTGTATGACATCAGACACTAACGAGACAAGAGTGGCTGAGGGCAGGTGCAGGGAATTAAACAATCAAGACAGAGAAGACAGAGGAGAAATAGGAGACACGGGAGAAACAGAACAGGGTGTTACACATCTCATGCTATCAGAAGTTTGTGTGAAATTGTCATAATAAGCCTGCGAATTCTTGAGTGTTTTGCGAGGGTCACACGGTGCCCTTTGACCCGCCAAATAAAAATTTAGCAACTTGTAATCAAGTCGCCGCTGAAATATGTCGTCGGCATTCTTCTCTCTTCAGAGTCCTCATGGCTGAGAAATGTTTGAGCAGAAATGTGGGTGGGCTTCCTGACAGGAAGAACCACCCACTGTGGGTTTCTTTTTGAGGGGGTTCTTAAAAAAAAAAAGCAATTTAATAAAGTTGAGCCGTTTTCAGTGGGATCGAGGAAATGTGATCGGTTGCAACAGGCAATTAATCACAGATATCCAAAATATACAATCTGACGCAACGGCAACATGCCGTACGATAATCCCACAGAAAGCACCGAGAGCGAAGAGCCGACATCCTCCACGTTGCCGGAGCGACCGAGATGCAGCATCTCGGAAGAGAAGAATTTGGAATATCGGAATGTTTTCGTATGGAGTACAAAAGCCACTCTCCCCCCCCGCCCCCCCTTCCCGAAATGATAATAATCAACAAATTATTGTTAATCCGCACTGTTGCATTATTAATTGAAGAGTTAATTTGGTGAACAATTTTGAGATGTGTGTGCGCCTTCATATGGCCCAGCCTTAGCTGGAAACAATTCATCTATATTAATGTATTTATTACGTCATAATTCTCTCTTTTCGGATAACGATAACCAAACTCCAGGACCAGACCGTATTCAGTACATCACATATCACAACATCACTTGTTTAGTATTGACTAACCGATTCTGCATGATGGTGAAATCAGCCAGCGCAGGGAGCTGGAGTGCAACATGGAATAAATGTACAATTACAATAGGAGACAATAAACTAATAACAATCTAAAGTTAGACCCAACTGGTCCACCCAATTTGAACATAACTTGGATTCAATAGTAGAACGATTATGAATATTATCATTAATAGGAAGAAGGAAAAAAAAGAGCAATTACTTTTATGGATGTAGTGACATGTGGTTTTGGAAGAATGAGGCCCTGTGGCTGGGACAACGCAGCACAATGCTGGCCGCAGGACGCGCTGCGAGCCCTGGGCTCAGCGTGAAGGCGGGGCCTCGTCATGCGGTGGGGGACAAAGACCATTGTGCTTTGCACCGTCCAACAATTAAAACGCCTGCAGGCGGAGGCATGGGATTCAAGGGCATCGTGAGGGAGTGTACGTGTGAACAGATGAATGATATTCATAATTCAATATCAATAATTGTTTCTCATTTATTCAAATGATAAGCTGAGCACGGGTCTGTGCGGTTTGGTTTGTGACGCAGTGGTTGAAGTAGAAGACGCCATTACAACTTTTGAAATGAGAAACATTCACATAAAGGTTCTCAATGTCCCCGCTGGGGGAGGAAGAGGAGATGGATTTTTCTCTTCCTTCAATACGTGGAAAAACACTCGGAAGCATTTTAGACCTTTTTTTGACTGTTTCTAGATATATTCAAGACTGAGCCTTTTCAAATAGTCAGTGTTGTGGTTGCCACAAAGAATATATATAGAGATTTGTTTCACATATTTAAATTTGATATATATATATTATTTAAAAAAACTTTGACATATGATTTATATATAAAAAATAAATATTCAATCACAAGAAAAATAAGAAAATATAAGAAAATAAATAGTAATATATATAATTATTTATTTTGTATTTTTTTATAGATACATTATATATACATACATATGTATATACAGGACTGTCTCAGAAAATTAGAATATTGTGATGAAGTTCTTTATTTTCTGTAATGCAATTAAAAAAACAAAAATGTCATGCATTCTGGATTCATTACAAATCAACTGAAATATTGCAAGCCTTTTATTCTGATTTATTGCTGATTATGGCTTACAGCTTAAGAAAACTCAAATATCCTATCTCTAAATATTAGAATATCATGAAAAAGTATACTAGTAGGGTATTAAACAAATCACTTGAATTGTCTAATTAACTCGAAACACCTGCAAGGGTTTCATGAGCCTTAACAAACACTCAGCTGTTATAAATCTTTTTTTTTACTTGGTCTGAGGAAATATTAAAATTTTATGAGATAGGATTTTAGAGTTTTCTTAAGCTGTAAGCCATAATCAGCAATATTAAAAGAATAAAAGGCTTGCAATATTTCAGTTGATTTGTAATGAATCCAGAATGCATGACATTTTTGTTTTTTTAATTGCATTACAGAAAATAAAGAACTTTATCACAATATTCTAATTTTCTGAGACAGTCCTGTATATATTATTTTATTTGTATAAATTTTTTTCACAAAAGATTTATATATATATATTAAGAAAATAGAAATCATATGTGAAAAAAATTTGATTGAATATATATAGATAGATAGATTGTCACATTTTTTATTTTGTGATATATATATATATAATTACATTTTTAATGTATAGATTTTTTGTGATTGAATATATATCAAAAAATGTGATTATATATATATATAATCAAAATTTGTTGACCTATGATTTATATTTATAAACAAAAGGAAGCATATCTTAAATTCTACCACCAGATGCTGGTTTGGAACTACTTTCTTGACCAATAAAGGATCCAACCCTACTTCCGACTGCTGAGACGACCTCTGACAACAAACAAACAACTTTTAAAAAAGGACTACAACTTGACGAGCATGACACAAACTTCCTGGTTTACACGTCAGTCCTCCGTCAGCCAACACGTCTCCAACTTCAAAGTCTCTATTGTTTCCACAAACAACCAGGAGTCAGATTGCGTCCCAGGATGTCCTTGAGGCCGGTGGGGGAACCGGCAGCCGGGTTTTATGTGGTCAGACCCTCGCAGATCTGCCCAATCCTCGTCGCACCTGGGCCCGTTTGGTTATTTTGAAGTGTGGGATATTCGTGGCCCAGGACGGGGCAGCGGCTGCTCCCATCCTGCCTTTCAAAAAGGACGGAAGCGGGGTTGGAAATGCACGCACGGCATGGGAAAAAACAGACTTTATTTACTGCGCAATAACCTGTCATAATAGGGCGTCGCAGAGAAACAACACGTCTTTGTGATTCACGGGTCCTACGGGCTTAAAAGAACTGCCCGTATCTCGTTGAATTCTGAAGGTCTGAACCTGAGGCTCAAGGACGCGTTGTGATTGGCTGCACACAGATCCAGAGAAATTCCAAAGAAATAGGGAAGGAAACAACTATTGGAGCCAAAGTGCTCCTGTGCTGAGTAAACAGACGATATCGGTGACGCAATACGAGCACAGAAACCTCAGACAGAGCCTTTTGGAGTTCTAGGCTCATGTTGTGATCAGGGAGATAAAGTCTGAACCAGCGGACGCTCAAGGCCCAGAGTATCTGAAGATAAGGGAACTAAAAATACCTCTTCCTGAAAACAGGATGGTTTCTTTTTTTGTCTAACAATAAACCTGTTTCAGAAGAAAGGCGGTTCCTCGAAAAAGGACAGTTTATTTTTCATCACAACATTGAAAGTGAAGAACTTCTTAAGACAAATTTGAGACACCCCGTAGTAAAACTACCAATGTACACACTTGCAGACTGCTCGTCTCTACGTTGAATTGTATACATCTATATCTAATATCATAGATAGATATGGTAGGTAGGTAGGTAGGGAGGTAGGTAACCAGTCAAAAGTTTGGACACATCTAGTATAGTTATGTTTTTTCTTTCCTTTAATGATGACTATTTGAGACAAAAAGAGTAGAATACAGACACTGTGTGTACCAATTACATTTGTAATAGTTTTGGCCCCAAAAGAAGAAGTACTTCAATAAAACGTGTGTTTAGTCAAATTCCCTGCAGTGCTACAACACCCTTTGTTTTTGAATTTGCATAAAGGACCAAAAGCTCCTTGAAACTCAACGTTGTATTCGGGCTTTACGTATTGTGGGCCCTCTGCCGTCGACTCAGTGGTGGGATTGAATGGATTTACACTGCGATTTGTTTTTCCAGATTTTGTCCATCTTATGTTTATTGATCCAATTCCAATACTGCTGACCCTAAACTAACCCACTATTTCTACTTGTTTCAAGAATAGCTGTTAATATTAACACATGTTAATATTCCAACTCCTTACATGTATTGTTGTGCACTTGTCAGTCTGGTCAAACCGTTGTACGGATTGTTGTTCTTCGTGTACAAAAGACTACTTTTTTTTACCAAACCCTCTCATACCAGATAACATATGTGTGAAGAGTACTTTCTAAAACCTAAAAGCCTGACAAATACATGACTAAACTAGAATGGGCACCGGGTAGAGCGCATACCTTCGCATATCACAAGATTGGGCATTGAGTTATGAACATTTTGGCATTAGTTGCATGCCAATTGGATAAAAATTGACCATGCTATGGTAAAATGAAGATTTTGACCTTTCCATGACCTTGACCTTTGACCCGATTGATCCCAAAATCTCATCAAATGGTCCCTGGATAATAACCAATCATCCCACCCAATTTCATGCGATTCAAGAAGATTTTGACCTTTTCTTGACCTTGACCTTTGACCCGATCGATCCCAAAATCTAATCAAATGGTCCCCGGATAATAACCAATCATCCCACCAAATTTCATGCGATTCGTTTTAAAACAATTTTTGTTATGCGAGGAACAAATAAATAAATAAATACACGGCGATCAAAACATTACCTTCCGCATTTGCAATGCGAAGGTGATCAGAGCGATGCCTCTTAGCCATCCTGTGGCGGCCGAGAGCGAAACAAGATCACTTCTATTCCACCGGCGCAGCTTTTCTAGCCTTTACGGCTCTCGTATAGCAGTCCAGGAAACACACCGACCAATTACACGCGTTGCAAATCAACTCGCGTGATCCAACTCGGCCAATCACACACGTGTATTCAGTTAAGCCCCGCCCTCGCCTCAAGTGTGACGTGAAGCACAGATCTTTTGACCTGAGAGCCTAATGTGAACAGAATGCAAACACATTCATTAACTGCCTACACTGGTGTTAACGGAGAGGATAAATGAGCTGAAACAAATGGTTTAATAACCACAGATAAAGTCCCTGCACACATTTATTCATTAGTTTATTTGACCGGGACAATGCACACCAATCAACAGCAACAGTGAGTCAGACTTAGCCAGAGACTGATTGTCCTCTGCTGTGCCAGGCCACATTTCTTTCTAAAGCAGCCATTTAGCTTTTTAGATGACAAAAATATAATATCTTGGCTCCTTTGATTGACATACCCTGGCGCCCGAATAAACTGAATTTAAAGCTGCAGTACTGCGTTCATGCGAATAAGAACAAGGCTGGACCGAGGGCCGGGAGGCGGGGCTAAAGGAAACGCCAATGTCGCTGAATCTTCATCCAATTCTCTTCGTACATCTTCATACTTCAAGATGACGAGACATCCCCCCAATCAACAACCAGCCATCTTGTCCTTTCTCTCGGACGTGATACTGAAAGGGCTGTCCGGCAGGAGAGCAACTTGTCAAACGTGTATATATGTCAATGTGTCAAACGTACAATGCCTTCTACAATACTCGACCCACTTGCCGTTCGTCATCCCTTCCTGAAAACTGTGTTTGAATGTTTAGATGACGTAGAGCAACAAAGTGCACACGAAGCTGGCAACGGCTATGGAAATACTCGTTGATCCTTGAGACAGAGAGCATGCTGGGCCCTTGTTTTTCACATTTTGCATGAACAACGTGTTCAGATGAGACATTTAACGCCATGGGTCAAAGAGCACCGCGGTCAATCATTTGTGTGTGCCCCAATTTGTGCACTCAGCGTTGTGGGGGGGGGGGGTGGTCTTCTTGAACTTTGAAGCCATTTGTCAACGTCGTGCAGTTTATCTGTTGGAAGCCAAGCGGGCATGACGACGACGGCGGCGAGTCGTCCTGTTATTGAGTTACAAGCTGCGATGGACAAATGGAAGAAGTCAGGCTCCGGATCAAGGGGGGGGGGGAGGGGGGAGCCACAGCTGATGAGCGGGGACACAAACATGCAGCAACAGGAGGAGCAGAAAGCCTCTGATCTCTCAGCCACTCAGGTGTCAAACTCAGCCTTCAGCGAGAGGCGGAGAAACCACAGAGATCGGTCGCCACTATTGATGAAATTATTGAAAAAAAGATATTAAGCCAACGTTGTGTTTTCATGTGGCAAACGGAAAGCAGTCGTGACCAAAGTGGTGGCGGCTGCACAAAATCAACAAATACAGAGAGCCTGTTCTTTATTGTTGCGTTATCATAACCCATAAAGCCATAACTGTTTCCATAACACAAGTCAAATTCATAACAATGTATATTCATCAGTATAGAGAATGTACTCGTGGTTTAGAGATCCCCGATCACGTGTTTTTTTCTGCCGTCGATACTAATTGAATTAAATTTAGGCTGCGGATTTTCAATTTTTTTGTCCACCATCTCGGAAAATATCTCCCTGGCTCTGAAGTGTGAACCTTCAAAAAGTTTGATTATTATATATATGGATTAAAACCGACAGTTTCATTAATAGTTGTAAGGATGCGTTATGAGCTTATAAGAGATATTTTTAACAGCTCAGTTCTTTTTCTAATTCAACATTTTTGAAATTTCCCCACTGTGGGACGAATAAAGGAATATCATATATCATAATATCTGTTCATGTTGCTTTGAAACCACCTTCAAACAACTGGATTCATTCCCGTTTATGACCAAAGCTACATTTTACGAGACACATTATTATGATTACGTGATAATTTACTGATCCCTACGGATAAACAACCTCCAATAGAATGTACCATCAAAGAATATCTCCATATATATATATATAATTCTTTTTTATTTTTTATTTTTTAAATTGGATGTAGAAACCTACAGCGTTCAGGTGTCACATTGCCTCCCAAAAAAAAAAAGATTTCTCTCCGTTCAACCGGTCCTTCGTGGAGGTGCTGCTGCAGCATCCATGTTGTTTCACTAGTGTGGCCGGCCCCCAGACTCTGGGCCTGAATGATGGGCCTGGGCATTGGGGCCAGCCCATCCTTAGAAGAGCCATTTTCCACCCCATTAATAACATAATGAGGTGACAACTGAGTGCCGAATACAATCACTTAGCACCCTGCACAGACAGGGTCCAAAGAGCAGTAGCCATGGTACCCACGGCACACATGCCCCGATACCACTGCACTTGCACTGGAATTTAAAAAAACAATTAAAAACATACACTACCGTTCAAAAGTTTGGTGTCACTTAGAAAGTTCCTTATTTTTAAAAGAGAAGCACTGTTTTGTTAGATAGATAACATTAAATTAATCAGAAATACACTCTATACATTGTTAATGTGGTAAATGACTATTCTCTGGTTCTCAATGAGATCTCTACATGGGTGTGTAGAGGCCCATCTCCAGTGTTCTAATGGTACATTGTGTTTGCTTATCGCCTTAGAAAACTAACGGAGGGTTAGAAAACCCTTGAAAACCCTTTTTATGTGAGCACAGCTGAAAACAGTTATGCTGGTGAGAGAAGCTATAAAACTGGGCTTCCTTTGAGCTTGAAGAACAAAATTAATATTTAATTATTTCTAACCTTGTCAATGTCTTGACTATATTTTCTATTCATTTGATAAATGAAACTGTGATTTTTCATGTAAAACACAACATTGTCTGAGTGACCCCAAACTTCTGAACGGTAGTGTATAGTCCGATTTATGCTGCATAAATCTGCTCATAGATGTGTGTGTATACGTATGTGTAAATAAACACATATATATATATAAATATATACATACACACACACACATGTATACATATATATATACATAAATGCCGATTATAGAGAGGAAGGAGGCAGACACCTCGACCACAACTCTCCCAAACGAGGCAACTCACACCGAAACAATCTTGATTGATAAACAGGAAAAAGGGAAAATAAGTATTTTTGTTATTGGGATAAATATTGCTAAAAAGTGATGAAAATGAAGTGATAAAAGTATCGAGTGATTTGATTCATTTCAAGCCGCATTTTATCTTTTTTCACGTCCGACGTTCATCATTCATGACGCATTTAACGATTATGGAAATGCTTAAACAGCGTTGCTCTGATAATCACCAATTCTTCTTTCACAACGCATTACTGTGAACCCTTCAGGGTTTGCAAAAATTGTTGTTGTGACTGATTAATGTAAGAAATGATGATTTCCTGGGTTGTTGGCAGCGTCCTCCGCCAGCTTGATGAGCGTCTCTGCTGTTGCCTTCATACACACTGATGGAAAGCCGCGTCTGATGCTGGCGGGAGCTCCTCATGCTGTCGCTTCTGCTATTCCTAGGGTGCACAGTGTGCGCGAGTCTCTGTGTGTGTGTGTGTGTGTGTGTGTGTGTGTGTGCGGGGGCGACTCGATGAAGCGCATGTCCCTGGGAACACGGGAGAGTCGAGAGCCGATTGAGAGCCGGAGACGACGCGCTTCTGGACAGCGAAAGCTTTTTTTCAGAATATTCGGCATCACTCCCACCGTCGAGATTGACCCATTGAAATGCTGACCATTTATTCTCACTATGGAGGTTTGGGGTCCCGCCTCTCCTCTCCCACGGAGTCGTGCGTGTTTGATTCTGGCAGCCTTGTACTTGTACTGAGCCTCAATCTTAAGCAACAGCACATCTGAGCGAGGGGCTGAAAAGTAACAAAAAAGAGGGATCATGGGGGGTGAGTGATGATTGGATCTTAAATTCAATCTATGGACCGAACTGATGTCAACGGTTGTTTTTTTCAGGATTTGATGTTACGCACGAATGGTTTGTTGTTATTATCGGGGCTTCCCAAAGTTGAACACTGGATTCATTAAAAATGATAAAATGCAGCTTAAAATGTAGTTAGAATTCAGCCTAATACAAGTTCATATCGTCATGTCACCAGGCTAATTAGGCAACAGCTAACACTTGTGTTGTTTTTTATATTACCAGTATTATTTCTCTCGTCACGCCAGCAGCATGGCGATAGTAGTGTCTGTTGGTATCAAGTCACGGTTTGAAGCAACGCCTTCCGCCTAAAATAAAAAAATCACAGTCACTTCCACAGTGTATTCACTAAACGCTGGTATCCGATCCGTACTCGGTATCGGCCGATACTCCAAAACATCCGTGGGACTGAAAAAGGCGGGACCGTCCACAGCTGGGACCGTCGACGGGACTGTTAGAACAACACGTTAGTACAACATGTTAATACAACATGTCAGTACAACATGTCAGTACAACATGTTCGAACAACACGTTAGTACAACATGTTAATACAATACGTTAGTACAACATGTTAATACAATACGTTAGTACAACATGTCAGTACAACACGTCAGTACAACATGTCAGTACAACATGTCAGTACAACATGTCAGTACAACATGTCAGTACAACATGTTAATACAACATGTCAGTACAACATGTCAGTACAACATGTTCGAACAACACGTTAGTACAACATGTTAATACAATACGTTAGTACAACATGTTAATACAATACGTTAGTACAACATGTCAGTACAACACGTCAGTACAACATGTCAGTACAACATGTCAGTACAACATGTCAGTACAACATGTCAGTACAACATGTCAGTACAACATGTCAGTACAACATGTTAATACAACATGTCAGTACAACATGTCAGTACAACATGTTAATACAACATGTCAGTACAACATGTCAGTACAACATGTCAGTACAACATGTCAGTACAACATGTCAGTACAACATGTTAGTACAACATGTCAGTACAACATGTTAATACAATACGTTAGTACAACATGTCAGTACAACATGTCAGTACAACATGTCAGTACAACATGTTAGTACAACATGTCAGTACAACATGTTAATACAATACGTTAGTACAACATGTCAGTACAACATGTCAGTACAACATGTCAGTACAACATGTTAGTACAACATGTCAGTACAACATGTTAGTACACCATGTTAGTACAACATGTTAGTACAATACATTAGTACAACATGTCAGTACAACATGTCAGTACAACATGTCAGTACAACATGTCAGTACAACATGTTAATACAACATGTCAGTACAACATGTTAGTACACCATGTTAGTACAACATGTTAATACAACATGTCAGTACATCATGTTAATACAATACGTTAGTACAACATGTCAGTACAACATGTCAGTACAACATGTCAGTACAACATGTCAGTACAACATGTCAGTACAACATGTTAGTACACCATGTTAGTACAACATGTTAATACAACATGTCAGTACAACATGTTAGTACACCATGTTAGTACAACATGTTAATACAACATGTCAGTACAACATGTCAGTACAACATGTTAGTACAACATGTCAGTACAACATGTCAGTACAACATGTCAGTTCAACATGTCTGTACGCCTGTCAAGGCGCCACTGGAATACAATAGTAGTGAACAATAGTGGGTGTTATTATCGGCCTCCAAAATCACACACACACACACACACACACACACAGTCTTCTTTAGAACACACGCCTCCCTGTTGATGTTCAGCGCGGCCGCCTCCCCAGCTGGTCAGGCAGTAACAGGGGGGCTGACAATACACAACGAGAGCCATCGGCTGTGGTTAATGTGCAATTACACTTTAACAAACACACGGTGCAACAACAACAAAAAGGCATTTGCAATAAAGTGACTCGTTCCGTTTCCTTTTGCACACACGCGCTGATCGACGTTAACTGTACATTTAACGTGCATCACGGCTTCATTCATAACTGCACTGTACTTCAGACCAGCTGACGACAACCAGAGGACCAGGCCAGTTGCTCGGAGCTGTATGAGAAGGAGGGGGGGGGGGGGGGAATACAGACGCTTCATCTGTCTTGGAGTAAAAAGAGAGCCGCTTCCTCTGACAATACAAATTAAGACGTGAGTTGTCGTTTCCATCCCGTCCACCTGTTCCACCTCGATATCGCGTCCTAACAAACGGAGCGTGAGCGCTCTCTCCCTCTCATTCCCTCTCTCTCTCCATTCGGTGACCCAAGCGGCAGCCTCTGTGCGTCTGAGGCGAGATTGAAACTACCAAGAGTTTCATCCAGTGCACGCACGCACACATCCACCCACACACACACACACACACACACAAACAAACACGCCACGAGCCCAGTCGCCGTCTGAAGAGCAGATGGCGGCCGGCGCGCGCAGCGTCCTCACCGTGTAAAGCCCGATCCTGCACAGCGCGAAGGAGAGCTGCATGTGCTCCGACATTGTGCTCGGCGACGAGCGTGACCCCCCCGGCGACGAACGAGCCGAGCCTCTGGAGGGGAGTGGACGGATGGATGGAAGGAGGGAAGAAGGGAGGGAGGGAGGGGGATCCGAGAACAACATTGTCAGGTCGACAACATGAGCCCAGCCCCCCCCCCCCCTCCCCTCTCTCGCTGTCTGCAGCCAGTATCCACAAGCAGTTTCTTTCTTTCTCGTTCTTCACATGGTGGTTATGGCCGTCTTGTGTTTAGTCATCGCGAGAAATATAATGATCATAAATAACCCACGATTGCTGCGAGGATCAGCAGACAAACACCAGCCCGAGATTAGAGTTTGTGGGGATCTTTCTCTACGCAGAGATTAAGGGCTCAGTGACAACTAGGGATCCAGAAAGAGACTACAAATTGGATTAGTCACACACAAACACACACACAGTGTGGTTGCGAGCTTTGTGGAGTGAAACATTTTATAAAGCAAAGAAGGGAATCGACCGCAGGAGCTCAGGGGCAGACCACTGTGAGTCATGCCCCCCCCACACACACACACCCCATGCTGACATATACAGCAGGTATAACACAGCTATGAGTCGCCTAGAACTCAAATTGATTTTGTGCAAACATAGAAGGGACGGTTCACCGTGTGCCTGCGGCGAACTAATCCATGTGTGTGATGTAGCAAATTAAGTGTGAAAGCGATGAAGTGCTTTAAAGTCTCCCAAATCATAAGAAAAGCTATTTCTGGTTATATAAGACCTACTGTCCATCACTCAAACCTCGCGCGAGTTCACTTGCCCGACTAGTTGGGATTTCTTTGCGTAATTTGAGGGGGCGTGGCTTATCTCAGTGGAAACAGTTGTCATTTCCGCCGTCCACCATGGAAGACGTAACCACTTTTTCCGCTGTATACTTGTTGTGGACATCCCATAAAGGTTGGCCCATCCAACGCCCTCGTGTTTGGGTTCATAACATCACCCGTAGGCGCACACAGCTCGGTGACTTTCACCGACTACGTCTGAATAAATGTCGCTTGCAGCGCGGCTAGAGCAGCAGCAGCCAGTTAGATTCACCAACGGCACAAAGTCAGTGATGATGGGCGGAGCGTCTCGACGCCGATTGGCTTTCACAACTCAGCGTTGGGCGAATTTTCCGTGAATTTTCCGCTTTTGCTCCAATTGCTTGCTTAGTGGAACAGAAAGACGTGCTGGGTTGAAGCTAGCGTTGGCAATTTTGAGAGAAACAAGAGCATCCAATCGAAGAAAAAGAAGGGACAGAAACACACCTCAGCTTTGCCAAATCTTTGTCAATGAAAGTAGCGAGCTACAGTAGCTCCAAAGGTCGCCAAGTCCAGCAAGAAAGGCGCAGAGTCGGCAACACCGAGGACACAGCCCTTCTCCAAAAAAACCACGCCCCCAGAATGATCATTATTTTTTAAAAAAGGTAAAAAGCGGTGAAGCTAGCAGCTCGCTAAAGAGTACGTTGACGAGCAATGAGCGTGGGCAGAATACGCAAAAACAAAGTCTCAGACATACCACATAAAACAGCGACAGATAACAATAAAAGGAAAACTAATTGTTTAGATCACAGCATGAGTAAAACCAAAACTCAAGTCATCATCACCCAGTTCACACAGGGGCACATACCTCAGTCAAAAAACATCTACAACTAGAACGGGCACTCGGTAGAGCGCATACCTTCGCCGCAGACACTTTTTTGGTACCTTTTCATGACCTTGACCTTTGACCCGATCGATCCCAAAATCTAATCAAATGGTCCCCGGATAATAACCAATCATCCCACCAAATTTCATTCGATTTGGTTTAATACTTTTTGAGTTATGCGAATAACACAAATACAAATAAATAAATAAATACACAGCGATCAAAACATAACCTTCCGCATTCTCGAATGCGAAGGTTACCAGATGAACATTCCTCCAACTCAATCAACCTATTTATAAAAACACCTAAAGAGAACCGGTTCCCGTAGACCCAAATCAGTCTGCAGCTAATTCCAGGAGCAGCGAACCTAAAAAAAAACTTTTCCCATTTCTAGACGGACGTTAGGGACAGACATCAAGAGTAGGCATCGCACATATGTCACAGAGCGAACACGGGAGCTTTCAGTATTTTTCTGATAAATGAACTTACAAAGATAAGATGGAAGTAGGTTAAGAATTGCCTTATAAATAAGGACATGCCAATGATTTAGTCTACGGATGGACAAAGCAGTCCAACCAACCCGAGCATACAGGGAGCAATGGTGAGCAAGAGCCTTACGAGTTGTGATGAACCTCAATGCTCCATGGAAGACGGTACTTACGGAGTGAAGACGTTGAGAAGATGCATGCAGATATAAAACATCACAGACATAAAAGTAGCAGCAACAAGTCTCTTTTTAGCATCAAAAGAAAAGCAAGACTTATTTCTGAAATAGAAACCCAGCCTCAGCTTCAACTTCTTCACAAGTTGCTGAACGTGAGGTTTAAAAGAGAGAGAATCGTCAATTAAGAATCCCAAGTATTTATATGACGATACAGACTCAATCGCATTGCCCTGAAATGCAATTAGAGCAGGAAGGTTCAGTGGCTTTTTCTTTGAGTTTGTAAACATCAGGAGCTTCGTTTTGTCAGGATTCTAAATTAATTTCAACTCATAAAAAGTGAGTTGAAAGTATCAAAGGCTTTTTGCAACTGAAAGAGAGCCTGATACTGTGTAGGACTCGGAGCAGAGCAGTAAATACCAGGACCATCTGCTGCATAAATGTGAACATTTGCATTTGGCACATTTTGATAGATACCGTTTATATAAATTGTGAATAAAAGTGGTCCTAGGACCGAACCCAGGGGCTCTCCCTTTATTACATTAAGAGAGCTAGAGTTGATGCCTTTAGCCTGGAAACACTGATCGGTTTGATTAAAAAAATGTAAACCAACAGATAGTTTGTTCCGTCAGTGCAATAGTCAGAAGTCTATGCTTCCTTATTGTATTATCGACAGTGTCAAAAGCCTTGGAAAAGTCAATAAAAAGTTCTGCACAGGGGTGTTTGTTGTCCAAAGATTAAATAAAATAATTTACTACTTTTAATGTTGCTTAATGTTTTTTTTCTAAAACCTGATAATCAGATAAAATATTGTTTATGATTAAAAACTCCTTAAGTTGCTCACTCACGAAGGATTCTAGTGTCTTAGCTAAAACAGACTTCCATATAAGGAGAATTTCATTTAAGACTAAGGAGAGATTTCAAAAGATATGTTAAAGGAGGTGTGATAAAATCTGGTATATGGTTCCAAGTTATCCGGACCTGCCGGTTTTCCTGAGTCTAAAAGTTTACAGGCTTGGTGACAAACTGAAAGACTGACTAACGTTTTCCTGACAACTAAAACAAACAGGGAATTTCTCATGTAGATGCTTTATAGTGTCAAACTAGGAACCAGAGGCAATGAAGTGCTCATTAAAACCGTCGAGCATTATGACTTTGTCAGAGATGTCATTATAGTCCTTGACAATGCAAGGGGGAAGCTCAAAGCCATTCCTATTTCCAGATAAAGATGTTATTGTCTTCCAAAACAGTCTTGGTTTGTTTCGGTTGTTTGGTGTTTGACTGAGAAAACGCTCAGCTTTAGCTTTTTTAATTGCAACTGTTCAAGCATTGCGCAGTTGCCTAAAAAGCAGCCAATCAAGACCATTAAATAAATCAAAAGTAAGCAGAAGAGGAGTCGTACACAATAACCTTATACAAGTTAACACCATTATTTCAGCAGTGCAACAAAATAGGTCTATTAAATGTGGTCTCCTAAATATTCGATCTCTGTCATCTAAAGCTGTGTTACTAAATGATTTAATATCAGATAATCACATTGATTTATGTTGCCTAACTGAAACCTGGCTGAGCCATGAAGAATATGTCTGCCTGAATGAATCGACTCCTCCAAGTCATATTAATACTCACATTCCTCGAGGCACCGGTCGAGGAGGTGGAGTAGCAGCCATCTTTGAATCGAGCCTATTAATTAATCCTCAACCAAAATTACACTACACCTCATTTGAAAGCCTTGTTCTTAGTCTTTCACATCCAACCTGGAAAACACTACAGCCAATTCGATTTGTGATTCTGTACCGCCACCAGGTCCATATTCAGAGTTTATATCTGAATTCTCAGAATTTATATCAAGTTTGGTTCTTAAAACCGATAAAGTTATTATTGTTGGAGATTTTAATATCCATGTGGATGTTGATAATGATTGCCTTAGTGCTGCATTCATCTCCTTGTTGGACTCGATTGGCTTCTGTCAGAGAGTACAGAAACCCACTCACAGCTTTGGCCACACGCTTGATCTTGTTCTTACTTATGGCGTTGACATTGAGCATTTGAACGTCTTACCACAGAATCCTCTACTGTCAGACCACAACCTCATAACTTTTGAATTTATACTACCGGAGTGTACTCCGTTAGTCAAAAGTTTCTACACCAGATGTCTAACTGACAGTGCTGTAGCTAAATTTAAAGAAGCGATTCCTTCTGTATTTGATTCGATACCACGTCTCAAAATAACAGAGGACTCCTGGTCTAACTTTAGTCCGTCCCAGATTGATCATTTTGTTGACAGTGCCACAGGCTCTCTGAGAATGACACTGGACTCGATAGCCCCTCTGAAGAAGAAGACAGTGAGGAAGAGGAGGTTTGCTCCCTGGTATAACCCTCAGACCCGCAAACTGAAGCAAACGTCACGAAAGCTTGAACGCATATGGCGTTCAACTAATCTCGAAGAATCCCGCTTAGTTTGGCGAGATAGTCTTAAAACATATAAGAAGGCCCTCCGTAATGCCAGAGCAGCCTATTACTCATCAGTAATAGAGAAAAATAAGAACAACCCCAGGTTTCTCTTTAGAACTGTAGCCAGGCTGACAGAGTCACAGCTCTGTGGAGCCGAGCATTCCTATAAACCTTAGTGGTAATGACTTTATGAACTTCTTTAATGAAAAGATTTTAACTATTAGGGACAAGATTAATATTCTCTTGCCCATAACCAGTGCCAATCTGTCCTCAAGTGGAATGGCCTTGGAAACCGCTGTATGCCCTGGTGTATATTTGGAGGGCTTTTCTCCCATCAACCGTGACCAATTATCTTCAACGGTTTCTACTTCGAACACGTCTACCTGTCTCTTGGACCCCATCCCGACGAGGCTGCTTAAAGACGTTTTGCCTTTAATTGGCGGCTCTCTATTAGATATTATCAATGTGTCTCTGCTAACAGGCCACGCACACACTCCTTCAAAGTGGCTGTTATTAAACCTCTCCTGAAGAAGCCCACTCTGGATCCAGAGGTATTGGCTAACTACAGACCGATCTCTAACCTCCCCTTCCTCTCCAAGATCCTTGAGAAAGTGGTCGCAAATCAGTTGTGCGACTTTCTACATCATAATAGTTTATTTGAGAAATTTCAATCAGGATTTAGAAAACACCACAGCACCGAGACGGCACTGGTGAAAATTACAAATGACCTCTTAATGGCAGCAGATAAAGGACTCCTCTGTCCTGGTCTTGTTAGACCTTTGTGCTGTATTCGACACCATTGACCATGACATCCTGTTACAGAGACTGGAGCAGTCGATTGGCATTTCAGGCACGGCACTAATTTGGTTTAAATCCTATTTATCAGATCGATCTCAGTTTGTATTTGTAAACGATGACGCCTCGATAACCACCAACGTTAGTCACGGAGTTCCACAAGGTTCTGTGCTTGGACCAATTTTATTTACCTTATACATGCTTCCTTTGGGCAATATTATCAGGAAACACTCCATAAACTTTCATTGTTATGCAGATGATACTCAACTATATTTATCGATAAAACCAGAGGAGAGCAACCAACTCTGTAAAATTCAAGCATCCTGCCTTGTGTTGCTAGAAGGGTCAATTTGACCACAATCACCGCCCCACCTATTTTAGATTAATTTCTGACCATTCAATATTTAATGTCGGTGTTCTTTCGGTAGTCAACAAACAAACATAAAAACACTCACACACTTAAAAAAAACAAAATTAAATCTAATAATTTTTCTTTCTGTTTTTTTTTATTAAATTAAACCAAATTAAAAATAAAAAAATATAAATATAAGGTATAAGGATACAGGAGGGTGAGGGTTGTCAAAAAAAAATATACTAAACACAGAGGGTTAAAGACATAAAACATGGATGACCTGCAACTTCTTGATGTTAAACTCAGACAAAACCAAGTAATTTTAATCGCCCTGAGCACCTCAGAGATCAGTTATCTGGTGATGTGGTTTCTGTAGACGGCATTGCCCTAGCATCCAACACCACTGTAAAGAATCTTGGCGTTATCTTTGATCGGGACTTGTCCTTTAACTCCCACGTAAAGCAAATCTCAAGGACTGCATTCTTTCATCTACGTAATATTTCAAAAATCAGGCACATCTTGTCTCAAAAAGATGCAGAAAAATTGGTTCACGCGTTCGTTACTTCGAGACTGGATTACTGCAACTCCTTATTATCAGGCTGCTCTAATAAATCTCTTAGGTCCCTCCAGTTGATCCAGAATGCTGCAGCTCGTGTTCTCACTAAAACTAAGAAAAGAGATCACATCACTCCTGCACTAGCTGCTCTGCACTGGCTCCCAGTAAAATCAAGAATCACTTTTAAAATTCTTCTCTTAACCTACAAAGCCTTGATTGGTGATGCTCCATCATATCTTAAGGAGCTTGTAGTACCATATTGCCCCAATAGAGAGCTACGCTCACTAAATGCGGGACTACTTGTAGTTCCTAGAGTCTTAAAAAGTAGAATGGGAGCCAGAACCTTTAGTTATCAAGCTCCTCTTTTATGGAACCAGCTTCCAATTTCAGTCCGGGAGGCAGACACAGTCACCTCGTTTAAGAGTAGACTTAAGACCTTCCTCTTTGACAGAGCTTATAGTTAGCAGGGTGTCTACAGGAATAAACCAGTGAAATTTAAGACTTTTTAAGACCACGTCTAAATAAAATTTAAGACCTAATTTACGATGGAAATATACATTAATCTAAATTAATTAATTAAAAGTAAACACACTGTTCAAAATGAACAGTATGGTGTAATGCAAAAGGATAACACAAATGTCATTGCTGTTGTAAATTATATTTATTAATACATTTTCAGAACATTTAAGTCCCATGAACAAATGTCTCTAAAAAATAAGTAAATATATTTAAAAAATACATGCAACATAGTTCCTTTTGAACAAAAAAAATCCATAAAATAACAAATAACATTTCCAGCTGCTTTTAAAATGCAAATTCATTTACATAATAGAATGTATGTGTGTGTGTGTGTGTGAGAGTTCTCATGTCTCCATGTGATGGATGTGTGTGTCACATGTTCATACGTCTCCTCCTGAGCTTTTGTGAATATACTAGGAAAACAATCCTTTTCAAACTGTATTAATATAAAAACTTCCAGTTGACATTTGGTCCATTCTCCTGGAAAAAAGAAAGAAAAAAGGCAGACATTAGCCAAACAACAGTCACCACATCTCTTATGACACCACTTCAGATTAATGTCAGACTGGATCAATATGAATGAATACTATTTTTACAAATTAAGCAACGCGAGCCATCCCTTGAGCCTAGTGAACACTGTAGACATAGACAGGTAAACACCACTCTACTTACTACCATTCTAAAACTATTTGTAATTAGTCTAATTAATGTGTAGTGCGCCTATGCATAGCTGTTATTAACTTGACACATGTGTAAAGCTTAACTATATGAAACACATACTCATATACAAGAGGATAGTTAATACATATATTTATGTTAGACTTACTTTGAGGTGCTGAAGTAGGTCCTGGGCGATGTCATGGCCCATGAGCTCCACAGGATCCTGACTGGACGTGGTCATTTCACCAAGAGCACATGAAGTCCAGCTGTCTGCTCGCAGTGGTCTGGTCCAGAGTCTCGTGGAACAGAATTTAGAACGCACTGCAGTGTTGGTCTTCGGTGATGAGCTCTTTGTTGCAAGGCGCTGGATTTCCTCCGGTGACCTCCAGCGTTGTAGTTGATGTCGTTGCGGGCGGCGGAGCAGGAGCTAGCGGCGGAGCAGCAGCTCGCGGCGGAGCAGCAGCTAGCCCCGCGGGCTGCTGGCGGCCTTCGCTAGTCTCTGTGCTTCTTGCTCTGCTCGTGAGATTCCACCGCTGGAAAGTCTCGCGACACATAACGCAGCTTCAGAAGCATTTCACCGACCGTGACCAGAAACACTCGTTCTTTTCAAGCCGTTGTTGAACTTGCATCCTGCCATGTTTTCTAAAGTAGCCGATGCTTCACGTTGTAGGGGATAGGACCGAATACGCGGTGCTCACCCGTGTGCGCGCATCACGTCAGAGCTTCGATGCCGGCGCGCGAGCCGAGAATTGTTTGCGGGGGGGGGAGATTTCACCCTGTTATAGGGGAAACACTGGAGTTGATAAGCGTGTCTTCTTGTCTGATCAATACGCAATTGTGAGGTGCGCAAATGGACCGAGCGGCCAGCTGCTGATCACTCAACAGCCCGACCTGCACAAATAGACGGTGCAAGCAGCGCCAACATATTTTTTGGGAGCACCGAAGACCCATTTTGACCCAGGAAAACACCTGGACATGACACCCAAAAAATTTAAGACCAATCCAATCTGAATTTAAGACAATTTAAGACTTTTTAAGGCCTTATTTTTAGGAAAAGCAATTTAAGACTTTTTAAGACTTTTTAAGGACCCGCGGACACCCTGGTTAGGGCTGATTCAGGTTTGCCCTGGTCCAGCCCCTTGATAGGCTATAGGCTATAGGCTTATAGCTGCCGGGGGACGTTTTAGGATGCACTGAGCACCTATCTCCTCTTTTTTCTCTCCTTAAGGATGAATTTTCATCTCTCAATCACACCTTACTAACTCTGCTTTCTCCCCGGAGTCCTTTTGACTTCACGTCTCATGGGGTCATCGGACCCTATGAGACGGCATAGATCCTATCTGCCTGATGGATCATCGAGGTCTGGGTCGTGGAATTCCTGCTCCTGACTACGCCACTGTCCTGTTGAGACTCCGCCCACTGTTGAGACTCCGCCCTCCTCCTCCCCACCGCCATCTGCCTGATGGATCGTGGAGGTCTCCATCGTGGAATATGCCTACTATGAACTATTCATACACTCTGTCATATTCATTGAATGTATTTTAACTCTAAATCTGTCCTTCTGTACACATTACATCTATTGCATCTGTCCATCCTGGAGAGGGATCCTCCTCTGTTGCTCTCCTGAAGGTTTCTTCACTTTTTTTCCCCCTGAAGGGTTATTTGGGAGTTTTTCCTGGTCCGATGTGAGGTTTTGGGGCAGGGATGTCTATGTGTACAGATTGTAAAGCACTCCGAGACAAATTTGTAATTTGTGAAATTGGGCTATACAAATAAACTGAATTGAATTGAATTTCCATGCACTTTCAACATCATCAATATAAGGTTAATTCTTTCCCAGTCAGAGCCAAAGAGATCATGAATAAACCCTTGTTCCACAAAACGGTGAAGCTCCCATTACCAAAAAACCTGCATGTGGCTTTTGTGGACCGATAAACTTTCCTCTACGACAATAGGAGCAGAATAACAAACCAAAGACAACAGAGGAAGAGCAACAAGGGTCTCAGAGAAAGTAAACGCAATATACACTACCGTTCAAAAGTTTGGGATCACCCAGACAATTTCGTGTCTTCCATGAAAAATCACACTTTTATTTATCAAATGAATATAAAATATAGTCTAGACATTGACAAGGTTAGAAATAATGATTAATATTTTAAATATTAATTTTGTTCTACAAACTTCAAGCTCAAATGAAGGCCAGTTGTATAGCTTATATCACCAGCATAACTGTTTTCAGCTGTGCTAACATAATTGCACGGATTTTCTAATCAGATATTAGTCTTCTAAGGCGATTAGCAAACACAATGTACCATTAGAACACTGGAGTGATAGTTGATGGAAATGGGCCTCTATACACCTCTGGAGATATTTCATTAGAAACCAGACACGTCCACCTAGAATAGTCATTTACCACATTAACAATGTAGAGTGTATTTCTGATTAATTTAATGTTATCTTTATTGAAATAACAGTGCTTTTCTTTGAAAAATAAAGACATTTCTAAGTGATCACAAACTTTTGAACGGTAGTGTATACATATATATATATATATGTGAAAACTAGTTCATCGGCTTCACACGTTAGCCGATAGAACGTAGAATTCAGGACGCACACCTGTGCTTGATCACCATCACAAGCAGGAGGGATCCACCCCCGCCCCGCGAAATATTCCCTTATCTCCACCGGGGGGGCACTGATGATGATGTCGGCCGGTGAAACACCAGGGAGGGAGGGGGGAGGGAGGGAATGCTGTCGAGCTTGCAAGAGCTATACCCCCACACCGCCCGAACACGCCTGGAGGCTGTGCACTTGAAATAAATACAAATTCACACAAGTTCCGATCGAGTACACCTGCTCTCACCGATGGATTGTAGAACTGATGGAACTTAAAGCGCAACACATTGTTGACATTTTTTGAGAGACTGCCACCGCTCTTATCTGGTAACAAAAGGTGTGTTTATTGTTGTCGTTTGCCCCCGAGTAAAATGCTCGGCGTGGTGGGGACAGAGGGTGGGGGAGAAAGTGAGCGGAAAAGTAACACCGGTTAACAAGCTGCATTTACATGTTGCCAAAAAACAGAAAAACAAACAAAAAAGAAGCCTCTCCCATTGGCTCTCCTCTCCCCCCCCGCTGTGTGCCCTTGGACGGGAGCTCTGCTCCGGTGGACGCTGCCAAAAAACACACACGGGCCTCTGCTCAAGCAATTTATCCACAGAGCTGCCATGGGTCGGCACCTTCATCACTGCCTCTCTCTCTCTTCCTCTGCCTCTGCTCAGCTTGCTATCAAATAATAATAAAACAGCAAACTGCAAGCTGCTAATTCTCTGTGCCGCAACACAAACATCCCGTTAAGCTCCTGGCATCGAGAGCTAGAATGCTCTCAGTAGAACGATAGCAATCCTCAGACGAAGGTTCTCCAATGACACGCAGCATTTCTTAGCGGATATTCACTTCCCTGTTCCTGTTCGGGAATGTGTCTTCGTCACGGCAGAGCTGCAGATTCAAGGTGGAAATTTTACCAATTTATTGTTTATTTATTTGTTTTTAAGAATACTGATAAGAGTTCTCTGTAGATGACAGTATAAAATACGAGGCCTGTTTGGTAACAGGCATCATTAACGTAATGACCTCGTCGGATTTGATTCAAAAGAGTTTTAAGTAGTGTAAACATCCGGTAAAACGTTGGGTAAATTTAGTTAGAAAAACACTCAAAAACAAAAAGGTGTTTGGTTGTTTTGGCCGACAGAACTATTAATAGTAATGACAGCGGAATAACCACAGATGCCTGCGGTAAATCTCTTGTACCAAATGTTTAAACTTTTTTTTTTTAAACGGGTGTAATAAAGTATAGAAAGTTCACCATCTCGACCAAAAAGGAAAATGTAGCCAGCTGATAATGTGAATGTCAAATCTGCCTTTTTCCAAAAGGGAAGTTGATCAAATTCAATTCCTGAGGGAGTCTCATCATAATGTCAGCAGCAGTAAATAAAGTTATACATCTACTCGGAAAGAAAAGTGTTTTTCACCCGACATTGAATGTTATTCATTCACTGGCATGTGTTCACAGCGTGGGGTCGAGGTGTTGTCAGTCACACGCCCGTCATCACCATATGGCTTCAGGTCGTTGCCTGGCGGTAGCCGTCACTGAATCACTGGCATCATATAAATTCCACACATAAATACTGGTTTATTATTCAGTACTTTGACAGTTTGGTTTTTGCAGAGCTTTAGGCCGGTGCTACAAAAATGACCCGGATGTCGGCCCACACCCCCGAGGGGCTTTAGTCTCTTGTGTGGAGTGGAGATAAATAAATAGCTGGTAATCTCTCAATGTTATGTAAGGTTGAAAAAGATGTGGCCCACAAGACTGTGAAGAGGTTTTCTTTCTGATTGGGTATTTAGTCTCAAACAAGCTGAGGAGTTTAACCTTTTGCACTACAATATAAAGTAAATACCCCCGAATGTAAATCTTTAAGCATCTTAAAAAAGAAAAAAGACGATTGAAAATAAAAGCTTATGCTGAGCACATGCATGCCATCTCATCGCCGTGGTGTCAGGAGCATCATGCTGAACAGTGTGTTACGCAACAACAACAGAGGCAGAGTGAAGCCTCGGGAGAGAAATGCTGTATGTTCTTGTTTTGGTTGTCCTGGGACAGCGATGTCTATGTGTGCAGATTGTAAAGCCCTCTGAGGCAAATTTGTAATTTGTGAGAATGGGCTATACAAAATAAACTGAATTGAAATGTTTGGGGTGTTTTAAATTATTAATACAGCCAATAGTTTGTATATAAACTCTTTACAACAGGTCCAACGTGCCCCGCCTGGTGAGCAAGTGGGGGTCTGAGCGTCGGGTCACGCGGCCGTGTCGTAGCAACGGCTAACCCCGAATTCCTCAGTCTGTGCTGCTGTTTTGTGTATTTTATTTTTTTAACACCGTGCTGACCGTGCAGGAGTTTGGTCCTGTGATCCAGTTTAGAATAAATTCCACCACGCGGCAGAGATCTCCGCCAGTCCAAATTCAAACCGGTAATCACACAGCAATGTGCACAAATAATTGTTTGTTCATCCAAAATACAATAAGAGCATGAACCGGCCTCACTCATCAAGGGTTTAGTGATATGTTCCAATTGATTTATAGGGAAGACGGGGACATAGTTTTCGGTAGGAGGAGGGGGGGGTTGTACACCAGGTCTCCAGTGACGCACAGCAGGGGAATGGAGGTCCTTTGCTCATGACCTCAGAAGGTCCAGAGTTACAGCTGTGCTTTCCACAGAAACACTGGGCTTGTCACGGGACATATTTACTCCTGAAAGAGAGTAAAGCTGGAAGGGGGGGGAGGGGGGGGGGCTGGACGTGAGAATCAGTCCATATTAACTAAAGCATAACTTCTTCTTGTCGGATTTTGCAATCTAGACTCAAGAAAAAGAGTCGCCCTGCCCGGAGCTCAAAGTTCTTTTTAGGTCCTAAATCTTGGGAGGCCCCGTTTATAAACAAGCTGATAACACTGGGTGGGCGAGTTCCACTGCATTTCGCTCTGTCCCTCTGTCCCTCTGTCCTTCAGAGACCACAGGAACATGTCTATGAACTGGTTGCTTCATATATCCCCAGGGAAAGCCTTCAGTTACAGCTTTCTCTCCATTGTTGTATCTTTTTTGTGCAGCACCCCATCCCACCCTGACACCGTGGGCAAAGCCCCCCACACTCCCTCCACAGTAGTCTGTGGACTGTACCAATTATTTTGGTCACAGGTATTACAAATATGCAGGCGGGGAGGAGGGTGTTAATGTGTCAAATGGTCTGCCTCGCTTCCTGTGACCTCCTGACTCCCAGAGTGGCCACAGCCAACAGAGCAGCGCGGCTTTTCATCCTCGTGCGCGTTTCGTGCACAAGCAGCAGCAGCAGCTCGGGCGCCACGCAGCTACGTGAACGTTACGTCATTCAGCTACACGGGCACTCGTGAGCGCGCAGCTAGCTAGTGGGCTAGTTGACGTGTTTCCTCCTTGTACACAGAGCCCGAGCTCGCGGAGGGAGGGGGGGTCGACCGTGTTTCACGGGACACCAAGAGGGGCTAGCCCGTTACATTAGCATAACACAACAACCGGGAACGCCACTGCACACACATTGTCGCGAGGGGGGGGGGGGGGGGGGCACGTACCACCTGGTGACATCACCGTCTTGGTTCGGGGTAGCCCAACTGGCCACAGCACAACACACACACACACACACACACACACACACACACAACACGTTAGGGCTCGAGTTTGTCTAAAACATCGCGACATTTCGATTCAATGACTTACCAGATAATCCATGTACTCTCGCTGACCAGGCACAGCAGCGCGAGCTCGCGTTGTTGTTAATCCAGTTTATGTTATTTCTTTTTGCTCCAGAGTCCTAAATGCAACGGGGGGTTGAGCACACGTCACTTTGTATTCCCCGCCTTCCGACAGACAGACAAAAAGAGAAAGAAACCCTTCGGTGGGTGTGGAAGAGAGGGGTTTTCGCCGTCTTCTTCTTCTTCGCTTAATAAAAGCAAACAACAAAAAGGACACGTTTCAGAACAAGCGGCCGAGTCTGCTTCGGGCGACGAGGGCCACCGGGTCCGCGTGCTTTCCCCTCTTCTGTCCGACTAAGCAGCCCCCTCGTCGGCCGGTCGCCTTCCAGTTGTTTTTTATTCACACAATATCAGTTGGGTAAGGGTTTGAGGAAACCAGCGAAGCCCCACGCCGCGACGTCACGCGCGTCGCTGCTCTGCGCACGTAGCGTGGTCACGTGACCGAACACATGGTGGCTATTTTCATTCTGAGGAGGACTCGCTGCTCCGAAGGAAACCGGCTCGGTTCGGAATCTGCATTCTCCAGTCGGTATCAGCGCACGTTGTGGGTCTAATGTGTTTGTTGTGATTATTATTCATCGTCATTATGCATAATCTCGAGGACGTTGTCACCTCCGCTTATCCGTGAGGTATCTGCAGAGTGAACTCATAAAACACTGCACAGGTGAATTAGACAGACATCTTTAAATGTTATGGTTATTTTCTTTCTGAATATGTTTGTTTATTCGCATACGGCATATGCAACTATACTATATGCGTAATATATATGGCGTAGAAATAAATAACAATGTTATAGCAGTTTCAGCACACATACAGTGACATTCAAAGTGATTTACGTCCAGTTTGCAAAACAAGTTTGGACAAATAAATTAAAAAGCAGAAAGCAGAGACTATAAAATGCAATAAACTTATTTTTTATAAAAATCAAATGAAGAAAAATTTACTTTCGGTAACATCCATTTAACATACTTATTTCCAAGGTTGATTCCTAAAATAATTTGCTGAAGTTGTTACAAAAATAATATCACCTCATTTCCCCAAAAAGATCCCATTTGGCATATCTATAGTTTTCCCAAAATGCATTGCACCACCAGGTGGCTCTGTATTCAATCACAATTTCTTCTATTTTTCTATTCGTGATGTGTGAACTAATTCAATTCAATTCAATTCAGTTTATTTGTATAGCCCAATTTCACAAATTACAAATTTGTCTCGGAGTGCTTTACAAAACCTCACATAGACATCCCTGCCCCAAAACTCCCAAATAACCAGGAAAAACTCCAAATAACCCTTCAGGGAGAAAAAGGAAAAACCTGGAGGAGAGCAATCCTCCTAGGATGGACAGATGCAATAGATGTAATGTACAGAAGGACAGATTTTAGAGTTAAAATTCAATGAATATGACAGAGTGTATGAATAGTTCATAGTAGGCATATTCCACGATGGAGACCTCCACGATCCATCAGGCAGATGGCGTGGGAGGAGGAGGGCGGAGTCTCAACAGGACAGTGGCGTAGTCATGAGCAGGAATTTACCCAGACGATCCATCAGGCAGATAGATCTATGCCGTCTCATAGGGTCCGATGACCCCATGAGACGAAAGTCAAGACTTCCGGGGAGAAAGCAGAGTTAGTAACGTGTGATTGAGAGATGAAAATTAATCTTAAGGAGAGAAAAAGAGGAGATAGGTACTCAGTGCATCCTAAACGTCCCCGGCAGCTATAAGCCTATAGGCATATATCAGGCTGGACCAGGGCAAACCTGATTCAGCCCTAACTATAAGCTCTGTCAAAGAGGAAGGTCTTAAGTCTACTCTTAAACGAGGTGACTGTGTCTGCCTCCCGGACTGAAATTGGAAGCTGGTTCCATAAAAGAGGAGCTTGATAACTAACATATGTCGACACACAGTATTGTCAAGCTTTAAGCTGCACAACGTGCAACCAAGCTTTGACATAATGCATTACACTGTCCATAATGAATGGTAGAGGGAGGTGTGTTGTGTGTGTGTGTGTGTGGGGGGGGGGGCAGACACAGGACAACCACAGTTCAAAGCCTGACCACAGATGTTATAGGCAGAAGACAGTGGAGGGAGGATAAATACAAAACCACCATGTGACGTGTCCAAGAACGCATTGAGTCACCCTGGATTTGATTTAGCTCTGTACTACCATGAGCGTTGGGCTGGTTGTTTGTTTCTCTCTCAAAAGAGCCACATACAAGAATACTATACCCTAAAAAAAGAAGGAGGTCAAAAAGGCCTAACCTCATTAACAGTCTGGACAACCAACAACTTGGCTCCAACGTGCACGGAATCCAAGAGCGTGCACGTTGCAAGAGAGTGGTGTGTATTCTTCTTCAGGTCGTAGTGGCCCAGTCAAACGGGAGAGGAGCGACCTCTGGTGGCCTCCAGCACAATTACACTAAGGTTCAGTGACACATTACATTATTTTGGGAGAAGCTGTTTTGGCCCAAATTGCCTCACATTTTTGTCACACGCACACACACACACACACACACACACACACACACACACACACACACATACAGACATATCACAAGCTATTTGGAGTCTTACTCAAGGACATTTAGAACGAGGAGGGCGAGGAGTTGCTAAATCTGTTCTCACTGCGCTACAAGTGCCCCTGTATCTATGTATGTGTGTATATATAAAAAATATATAAAAAATATAAAAACATACATACACTCTGTCATATTCATTGCATGTGTTTTAACTCTAACTCTGTCCTTCTGTACACATTGCATCTATTGCACCTGTCCATCCTGGAGAGGGATCCTCCTCTGTTGCTCTCCTGAAGGTTTCTTCCCTTTTTCCCCCTGAAGGGTTATTTGGGAGTTTTTCCTGATCCGATGTGAGGTTCTGGGACAGGGATGTCTATGTGTACGGATTGTAAAGCATTCTGAGACAAATTTATAATTTGTGAAAATGGGCTATACAAATAAACTGAATTGAATTGAATATATATACATTCCATTCGCCAATATATGTATCCTATGTGATACATATATAATATATTTTTTATAATTTATATATCAGATATTTATATAGGCACGTGCACAGATAGAGCCCTAGTGGTGCTCAAGCACCAGCCCTTTTGCCCTGGATGAGAAAAGTGCCCTTTTTGCTGGAGCCCACTTTTTTCATTCATTAGTATTTAAGAATAAAAATGACTCTCTCTGTCATCAAGTCCCCCCAAATGTGTTTTAATATCCGACGGGGCATTTATTTGAGTTCTTGTGAGAATTTCGCCCCGACATGCTCCGCGGCGCTTATTTTTATTTTGACAAAGTGTGGAATCAACACAAAAAACTGACAATAGAAATCTGAACAGAGCACATCGTAAAGAACAGCCGTGTCCAGTGCTGTTCTTCACATGCATGGAGCTCCTTTGTTTATCAAGTCCCAGAAGCCAATACACATGTTAATATTATGGTCTGGTTTGGTTGTCATTGCCTTGCTGTGGGACGACACATATGTCTCCTTAGTAAATATAAATGTCATTTGAATCAAGACTGACAGAAAACTTGGTAGAAACACTTTCTAGGATCAAAATGTAAATATACATGTTGACCAGTAGATTCAATTCAATTCAATTCAGTTTATTTGTATAGCCCAATTTCACAAATTACAAATTTGTCTCGGAGTGCTTTACAATCTGTACACATAGACATCCTGCCCCAAAACCTCACATCGGACCAGGAAAAACTCCCAAATAACCCTTCAGGGGAAAAAAGGAAGAAACCTGCAGGAGAGCAACAGAGGAGGATCCCTCTCCTAGGATGGACAGATGCAATAGATGTAATGTGTACAGAAGGACAGATTTAGAGTTAAAATACATTCAATGAATATGACAGAGTGTATGAATAGTTCATAGTAGGCATATTCCACGATGGAGACCTCCATGTAGGTAAAGTCCTAAAAACAGATATGAGTTGGACGACTGCGTCCTGAACATTGTATCTCCATTAATAAATATGTTCCTCCTTTTCTGCAGTGTGGCATCAGTTAAACAAAGAACAGTTAAAGCGTTTCTATCAAATGAAAATGTGTTTTTGTGTGACAAATACACAATAAGTGAAGTGGAGCAAGAGAAGGGTGTCTATGGTTCAGTGGCTAGCAGGTCCGCCTTTCAATCAGGGGGTTTCAGGTTCAATCCCTGCCCTAGTTCATTCAATTCAGTTTAATTCAATTCAGTTTATTTGTATATTAATCCACCTCTTATTCCTATCATTATGATGCCATGGCTTTAGACACGATACAGTTAGACAGAGACGCAGTATAACCAGGCGTTGCGTCACCTTGAAATTGACATTTTTATTCAGAGAATTGCAGGGGAAGAGTACAATACAGTCCAGTTCAACTAATAGGCAAGAACATAGTCGAGTGCAACAGAGTTATATTAATATTCTTCTTCTATCCATTTCTGGTCCACAAACTTTTAGCTTTAAGTCCAACTTTTTTTACAGTGTGTTCACTAAACAGCGCATTGTCACCAAAGCAGTTTCACCGTGATGATGAAGATGAAAGTTCCTGTTTACCCAAACACATGACACAATTAATGAGTCTTTTCAATATGTCCCTCTTGTTCTTCACCTTTTCATTGTACAGCTCCGTTGCCCTGCGCGCTTGTTCGTTGATCTGAAGATCCGCTCCGTGTCCCCAGAAGTTTTCAAAGCACCGATGCTTGTAAGTGCGCCGAGTCGTACTTTGGTGTCTCGTTGCTGCCTTGGTTAGACAACTCAAGTTTGCAAAGCCAGTGTGGCTCCAAACACCAAATCGATCACTTGCAACAGGCATTCCCAGCAGTCCAGTGTGCAGAGCTTCTCGGAGCCTGAGTCGTTGATATCGCTCGTAGTTGGAACTTTGAAAGTGGCGAGCGAGCCCCTGTCCCGCCTGTGACGGGCTTTGTAGCGTCGTCGTCGGTCTTAAAGTTCGTCTTGAGAATGGCGTTATAATTATATCCTCGACCAAATCGATATCTTCTCCTCCTTCCGCCATTGTGGGTTGAAAAAACAGCTTAGTCGTACGCGAATTAATTCGTTTATCAAATTCAGTTTCCTAGTTCTGAGGTTCTGCATATACCTGCCCATAGGCCCCGCCTCTCAAAATTGGTAATCCAATCAAAAGACGTGCACGCACTCCGCCTGCTCGCTGCTCCTGTGCCGGTTCCGGGGCCAGCTAGCTGGCCTACAGGAGCCAACTCTAAATCTGATTGGTTGGCACAACATTTTCATTCCCATTCACTTTAAGCTACCAGCGCCCGCAATGTTGATTCTGAAGGCCTCAGGGCAGATTTTAGCCCCCTGGCAACACACGATGGCTGAATATGATTGGATAAAAGATCTAACATAAAGACCAGCCCTCCAAATCTCAACCTGGGGCTGGAAGCAGTGCAACCAAGAGGAAAGCTATGAAATGAAGAGTATAACTCTTACTCTGGGGAATAATTGAATACATATTTGTGGGAACATTTATTAAAAAATATATATATATATTCTGATGATGTTTAGGCCAGCAGAGAAGGCCTTGCTGGCCCTGACGGCCCAGGCCCACCACTGGTCCTAGAGCAAGACACTTAACCCTGGGGCTGCGTTTACGGTGTATGATTGTAACAGGATTGTAAATCGCTTTGGTTAAAATCGTCAGCAAAACAACATGACATGAGTTGAACAAGTTCACGTCAGAGCACCGGGAGGAGGCGGGGTCAGATGTGGAAGGGGAGAGCCCGCAGGTCTCGGCCCCCAGCAGTGAGCCCCACAGCCAGCTGATGGTGCTGCAGCTCCGCACGGTGACTGCGGTCAACTCAGCCGACACTCGGATCTCCTTGGTCAACTCAGCCGACACTTAAATTTCTGTGCACCTATAGACTGATGTTCACGGTAAACGCATTCGATCGGGAGCGCGCAAGGGTTTTGATAAAGTTAGCGGCAGGATTCACGTGACACAACATCCGGTTTTACAAAGTTAGCGGAAAGAACTACGTGAAACAACATCCGTTTTTCAAAATAAGATGTCGACAAATCATACACTAGCATATACAAGTAAACAATTAACTGATTTTGAATCTTTCTAGATCGTTTCTGAGATTTAGCTTAAATTATGCTAACATTAAAACGTTTTACTGTACCAAGGAAGAGTTTATAAAAATAAAACAGACTTTGTATGATAAAAAATTCCTGTTTAAAGAAATCGGTCATTTCTTTCATGTTTGAAGTGCTTTCTATATGTTTTTCCTCATAATGCCCGGCATTGACTGATGCAGCTGTGTTCAGGACAATCCAGACTTCTATTATCCTGGGAATCAGACATATCTACGGACCCAATTGGGAGATATCTCAAAGTAAATGTCCAAAATGTTTAGAGAAATCGGTCATTTCTTTCATGTTTAAAGAAATCGGTCATTTCTTTCATGTTTGAAGTGCTTTATCTATGTTTTTCCCCATAATGCCCGGCATTGACCGATGCAGCTGTGTTCAGGACAATCCAGACTTCTATTATCCTGGGAATCAGACATATCTACGGACCCAATTGGGAGATATTTCAAAGTAAATGTCCTAAATGTTTAAAGAAATCGGTAATTTCTTTCATGTTCGAAGTGCTTTATATATATTTTTCCCCATAATGCCCGGCATTGACCGATGCAGCTGTGTTCAGGACAATCCAGACTTCTATTATCCTGGGAATCAGATATATCTACGGACCCAATTGGGAGATATCTCAAAGTAAATGTCCAAAATGTTTAGAGAAATCGGTCATTTCTTTCATGTTTAAAGAAATCGGTCATTTCTTTCATGTTCGAAGTGCTTTATATATGTTTTTCCCCATAATGCCCGGCATTGACCGATGCAGCTGTGTTCAGGACAATCCAGACTTCTATTATCCTGGGAATCAGACATATCTACGGACCCAATTGGGAGATATTTCAAAGTAAATGTCCTAAATGTTTAAAGAAATCGGTCATTTCTTTCATGTTTGAAGTGCTTTATCTATGTTTTTCCCCATAATGCCCGGCATTGACCGATGCAGCTGTGTTCAGGACAATCCAGACTTCTATTATCCTGGGAATCAGACATATCTACGGACCCAATTGGGAGATATTTCAAAGTAAATGTCCTAAATGTTTAAAGAAATCGGTCATTTCTTTCATGTTTGAAGTGCTTTATATATATGGTTTTCCTCATAATTCCCGGCATTGACTGATGCAGCTGTGTTCAGGACAATCCAGACTTCTATTATCCTGGGAATCAGATATCTACGGACCCAATTGGGAGATATCTCAAAGTAAATGTCCAAATGTTTAGAGAAATCGGTCATTTCTTTCATGTTTAAAGAAATCGTCATTTCTTTCATGTTCAAGTGCTTTATATATGTTTTTCCCATAATGCCCGGCATTGACCGATGCAGCTGTGTTCAGGACAATCCAGACTTCTATTATCCTGGGAATCAGACATATCTACGGACCCAATTGGGAGATATTTCAAAGTAAATGTCCTAAATGTTTAAAGAAATCGGTCATTTCTTTCATGTTTGAAGTGCCATAATGCCCGGCATTGACCGATGCAGCTGTGTTCAGGACAATCCAGACTTATTATCCTGGGAATCAGACAACTGAGGCAGATGTGTTCAGGACGTTTTTATTAAATAATCATACGTCGTAATCATACAATAATTCGGGACACAGACAGCAGTTCCAGTTGGAATTTGCTGCTTCCTGAACGGTTTGTGTGTCCATTCCGAGGCACTGGCTGTGGAACCAGCGGGAACAGCTGTCACACTGAATCTAAAAAAAGAGGGAAAATTAATCACCTTTAACTTGACCACGGTTACATGTTGTTTTGTTATTTATAATGTAACAGTTTGGAGCTTAAGATAATAATGTTCTCCAATTAAAACATTTTTTAAATTACACCATGTGCTACATTTATTACAATGTTCAACAGTTTGGGGCCAAAATAATAATAATGTATACATTTTATTTTAAAATGATCTTACCTTCAAAATAATAGCCTTTTTTTTTTACTATGTTTTTTTCTCATTTGATCATTTATCAGCTCACCATCACATGATGTCAACAATCTTAAAATAATAAACACTATCATGCAGTCAGAAGACTAAAACGATGATGAACTGGTAGGACTCGCCAGAGCTCTTGTTGCATGTCATTCTCCATTTACTTGTTGAACGTAATCCCTCTATTATCTTTCAAATAATATGTTCAAATTGCCCAAACAAACAACTGATGCGAGTCAAATAATTACTTACCCAGTCAGTGAAAGCAGGCCCTGGACCGGGTGGTTTTTTGGCCGAGCACATCGAACATTTGTCCTCCGATTCAAACACTAAGATAAAAATACACTTATTAGTAGGGCTGTCAATCGATTAATAAAAAAAAATAGCAAATTAACCATGTTGAATGTTGATTGATTAATTAATTAATCGCGATTAATCGCATTAATCGCGCTTTTAAAAAAGTGTTTTCTTTTAAAGACAACAAAACAAACAACTTCACACAGAGCTGTTTTCAAGAGGCTACTAATACAAAGCCAGCGCAGGTATTTAATAATGATTGATTGATTGTTTCTTCAGTGAAACATCAAAAAAAAAAAAAAATATATTATATTGGTTCTGGTTTCTTCATCTTTTAACACTGAACACAGCAGAACCATAGTTGGTAACTGACTGACTGACATTCATATGTGTCACGTCACCCTCTGAGGCTGGGGTATTTTTATATTTTTAAAAAAAAAATAAAAATCGCTTAAAGTCTAAATGTATGTGTGACACACACACCGTGTTATACATCACATCAAACAAACAAGAACAATTGAAAATAAGGCTCATTGTCCTCGCTACCGTGTTCTGGTTCTGACTGACTGGCAGGGAAATGAGCCTCACCAGTGAGGCGGGAGGTGCGTTGTGATATACTGAGTGTTCATTGGTTGTTTTTACCAACGGGATTGACAAATCATGGTGAAGATTTCGTGTGACGAGTTTTCTTTCCGCGTCACGTCACCCGACGCGCTCTTCGCTCCTCTGTGTATCAGAGGGGAGACGGGAGGAAGGAGAGCAGGAGGAAACCCGACTGATTCATCCACGAGTTAAACTGATTTCTGCTCCTTATTTTCGCGGAGAAATAATTGTTTTAAAAACGGAAACAGTGTCAAACCGTACTGCCGCGGTTTAAAAAAAAAAAAAAAAAAAAAAGTGCGTTAATTGCGTTAAAATATTTTAGTGCGTTAACGCGGCCAAATTAATCGCATAGATTAACGCGTTAACGCTGACAGCCCTACTTATTAGATCTTGAGTACTACACAAAAAAAATATGGGTAGAAAAAGTTCTCACTCACCTGATGCTTTCAATATTTTCAGAGCGAACTGTTTCCGCTGATCTTCCATTTCTTTTATTGTCGTGCCAAATACCATGTTTGGCATGATTGGGAAGGCCTCCATGACTTCGTTTGCCATCTAAACAATGGCACAATATGTGATGTACATGTGAGCGATTGCAGATGCTGTTAAACCAACAAATCAAAAATACAGAATTGATAAATATTAATTTGGGAAAAGCTTGGTCTTAGAGTAATATTAATCTCACCATGATTACCACCAACCCACAACTGTTGCCATCTTGCTGCACTGGGTGTTGCAGAACCGCTCCCTTCCATTTGATATCCACCCAGTCAGACTTGCTGTGGCAGATCCTTCGATTTTGAAGTACTCACTGTGTGAGAATATTTCATGAAAATGTCAGTGTGAATTATATGTACAATACACATGAAATTTGTATGTAATATGCTAAAACGATCAATGTCTCTGTAAGTTGTTGGGCTCCCACATTTTGACAACATCTTTCTGGAAGCCTCTGTAACTCTAGTCAAAGCCTTACATCCAGAAATATTGGACATAACTAAAAAGTGCGTGATATAATCTGTGTCTCTGTCTGTCTGTCAGACTGTGCGCTGTAACGCTTCCAAGGTGCTGTTCCTGCTCCGGAACAGCAAGGGAGCTATCCAGCAGTTTGTAAGCTTCATGAACCAACCCAATAACATCCTTGTCTAATCTTTGACTTCAACTGTTACTTAACATACAGACTATATAGGCTCTGTTATATAATGTTTTCTGTGCTTAATCAAATATCGATTCACTCATTAGTACCATACAGAGAAAGGCTTCTCTTTTCATCTTAACTTCTAATCTGTCTTAGTTTTTTTTATTTCTGCACAGCACATTAGAGGTCACCAACTAACTAAGTTAGACATACTGTTTGGCTGTCGGGCAAAGAGAATTAAACTAATTGAATGCTGCTTCAGTCTCCTGTCTAATCGCACGTGGGTTCTCACTGCATTCTTACAAAGTCCCAGCCACATGCTAAGCTTTAACTTTGGGTGACACGATGTAAATGGGTTTAGTAACACTGTAACAAGATTTCCTGATTCAGGAATATGATTAGGCCTTGGTTTAAGGGCTTATGCAATGAACTATACCTGCTTCTGATAGTTGCCTCTATACTTACATTTCTTTTATCACCTGTACCATAATTATTACAATACATGATAGATATAAGGGAATGAAATACATGTATTTAGGTCCCAGAAAAATTAAATTAGAAAAGTAATGAATCTTTTGGCAGCAGTGTTGGAGTCTGCCAGCCCTGTGGATGTGTGGAATGGGACCACTAAATAAATGCTGCCTTGGGCAGCACTGATGTACTAAAACACAAGAATGACATGAAATATCAGTCAAAGATTATTCACAACATCCATAAAACAATAAAAGACCATAATGATGAATATAAATGTAGTTCCTACTAACCAGAAACTTCCTAGTGTGAGTACATTTCATTCACAAAAAGAACGATCCCTTCAGAGTCCTCAAAGTTGATCTGTAACGATCCAAACATAAACATGGTAAATTAACATTAAAAGAGTTAATATTGTGTTGTTGTCAATACTCTCTATCAAAGAAAAATTTTTGAATATTTAAATTAATTATCATAATTCAGACGCAGTCGCAGTGATGAACACCGTTATCACTTGAATCAAACTCCCCAAAACTCCCCAACATTAACAAATTTGCTCTGCTGATTTTGGCTCTGTTGTACACGCTGTGTCATAGCCCATGTTCATAGCCCCATATATAAAGTTGTACACATTTCAAACTTCAAAGGTTGTTATGGAACCATCTATCTATATCTAGCTTTTACATTCATTACATTTTACGCTTTTTTTTTTATCCAAAGCGAAAGCGACTCACAATCACCTAGAGTACAAACTAAGAACAACAAGAAGAACAAGAATACAGGATCAAACATAGTCGAACTCAAAAGTACCATAAGTAAAAAGTTATTATGCCACAGAAGTGCAAATCTGTTTTAATCCAGATATAGTCGAAAAAGGTGTGTTTTCAGTCTCCGGCGGAAGATGTAGAGACTTTCAGCTGTCCTGATGTCAGTGGGAGCTCATTCCACCACTGAGGAGCCAGGACAGCAAACAGTCTGGATTGAGTGATTAGCTCGAGGTGGAGGAGTCACAAGTCGATTGGCTGTTGCCGGCTGAGCAACTGCGGCCGGGTGTACGGTGTGACCATATCGTCCGCTGTGTGCCCATCACCCTACATGAAAAGCACACTTTACAGAACAAACAATGTTTATCATCTTCTCACTTTCCCTAATACACCTTTATTGGACATGTGACACTATGTAAGGGTTTATTTCATGTCTCTCCTAATAAATATGTACTATAGTACTTCTAATAGACTGTCTGATTGACGAGTGACACACCCTGTTTCATCCCAATCTCATACCCACACACAGACACTCACTTTCTAACCACCCCACCTGTGCGAGAAATACAGATACTATTTTGACGGGAACTTTATTTGTCCCCTGCAGAAAAACTCCACCAACACTGATGATGTAGAAACTATGGTTATTAGGATTTTTGGTTTTTGTGATTAAACATTAACCGGTCAAACTTACCAAAGAACATCAGTGCTGTATATAAGAAACGAACAGAAGAGAGTTAATTTGTACAAAGAAAATATACATTGCCAGTGTAGGTCAGTCAGTATGGGTTGAATCATAGATCAAGAAAAAAATGCATCAGTCATTGCCTGGGGTTTGAGGAAAACATAGATAAAGCACTTCAAACATGAAAGAAATGACCGATTTCTTTAAACATGAAAGAAATGACCGATTTCTCTAAACATTTTGGACTTTTACTTTGAGATATCTCCCAATTGGGTCCGTAGATATGTCTGATTCCCAGGATAATGGAAGTCTGGATTGTCCTGAACACAGCTGCATAAGTCAATGCCGGGCATTATGGGGAAAAACATAGATAAAGCACTTCAAACATGAAAGAAATGACCGATTTCTTTCAACATTTAGGACATTTACTTTGAAATATCTCCCAATTGGGTCCTTAGATATGTCTGATTCCCAGGATAATAGAAGTCTGGATTGTCCTGAACACAGCTGCATCGGTCAATGCCGGGCATTATGGGGAAAAACATATATAAAGCACTTCGAACATGAAAGAAATGACCGATTACTTTAAACATGAAAGAAATGACCGATTTCTCTAAACATTTTGGACTTTTACTTTGAGATATCTCCCAATTGGGTCCGTAGATATGTCTGATTCCCAGGATAATGGAAGTCTGGATTGTCCTGAACACAGCTGCATCGGTCAATGCCGGGCATTATGGGGAAAAACATATATAAAGCACTTCGAACATGAAAGAAATGACCGATTTCTTTAAACATTTAGGACATTTACTTTGAAATATCTCCCAATTGGGTCCGTAGATATGTCTGATTCCCAGGATAATAGAAGTCTGGATTGTCCTGAACACAGCTGCATCGGTCAATGCCGGGCATTATGGGGAAAAACATATATAAAGCACTTCGAACATGAAAGAAATGACCGATTACTTTAAACATGAAAGAAATGACCGATTTCTAAACATTTTGGACATTTACTTTGAGATATCTCCCAATTGGGTCCGTAGATATGTCTGATTCCCATGATATTAGAAGTCTGGATTGTCCTGAACACAGCTGCATGGGTCAATGCCGGGCATTATGGGGAAAAACATAGATAAAGCACTTCAAACATGAAAGAAATGACCGATTTCTTTAAACATGAAAGAAATGACCGATTTCTCTAAACATTTTGGACTTTTACTTTGAGATATCTCCCAATTGGGTCCGTAGATATATCTGATTCCCAGGATATGGAAGTCTGGATTGTCCTGAACACAGCTGCATCGGTCAATGCCGGGCATTATGGGGAAAAACATATATAAACCACTTCAAACATGAAAGAAATGACCGATTTCTTTAAACATTTAGGACATTTACTTTGAAATATCTCCCAATTGGGTCCGTAGATATGTCTGATTCCCAGGATAATGGAAGTCTGGATTGTCCTGAACACAGCTACATTAGTCAATGCCGGGCATTATGAGGAACAAGTTATATAAAGCACTTCAAACATGAAAGAAATGACCGATTTCTCGTAAACATTTAGGACTTACTTTGAAATATCTCCCAATTGGGAACATAGATATGTCTGATTCCCAGGATAATGGAAGTCAGGACTGTCTTGAACACAGCTGCATCATTCATTTCCTGAACTGTTGGGAAATCTATATACAGGATTTTTAATATACAAAAGTCTGAGTTTTATTTTGATAAACTCTTCCTTGGTACAGTAAACACGTTTAATGTTAGCATAATGTAAGCTAAATCTCATAAACGATCTATAAAGATTCAAAATCAGTTAATTGTTTACTTGTATATGCTAGTGTATGATTTGTCGACATCTTATTTTGAAAAACGGATGTTGTGTCACGTAGTTATTTCCGCTAACTTTGCAAAACCGGATGTTGTGTCACGTGAATCCGTCCGCTAACTTTATCAAAACCCTCGCGCGCTCCCGATCGAATGCGTTTACCGTCAACATCAGTCTATAGGCGCACAGAAATGTAAGTGTCGGCTGAGTTGACCACGGAGATCCGAGTGTCGGCTGAGTTGACCGCAGTGCACGGTGGACCGGAACCTGAAGGTCGTGTACCTGTCAGGACAGTCATTTAATAACCCGACATTTATTATTTGGTAGTTTGCATTGTTTGATTACTCATTCAGGATGAAAGCATTTTTAAAAACATCCTGTGACGTTAGCTGAGGTTTGGATAACATGCAACTGAATAAAAATAAATCTTAATAGGGACCACGGGAGACTCGGATCCCAAAAAGATTTATTTTTTGCAATTGAAGCGTTGCTTTTTGGCGAATGTGTTTGGAAAGCTTTGTTGTTGGAAAATCTTTTTGCTGCTTCCTGAAAACACGATCAATAACCACAACCCTTCCCCATCTGACCCCGCCTCCTCCCGGTGCTCCGACGTGAACTTGTTGAACTCTGACAGTTTCTGTGGTGAAACGGGAAAATGCAGTTCCAAAACCCCGGATATGAGATTTGAAAGTCAAAGCATGAGCAAAGCAGCTGGTGGCCCATCCCTTTTTCACCAGAGCTCTGAAAGAGTGAACTACATGTCGGATGCCTGGTACAGCCTTCGGAAGAATTCAGCCAACGTTTGGTAAATTTATTCTCTGATCACAAGCGAAGAACAAGCGCTCGCTGCGATTGCGTTCACATCAGGAGTCTCTCCGAGAACACACAGGTTGGTAGTGAAAGAACTCTCTCCCAAGAAAAGTTCACAGATTTTGTCACATAGAGTCATCCTCAACTCGGATTAGTGTTGAACCGTCTTGGAGGAAAAGAATTCCAAGAAGAGGATCAGAGGATGGAGCTGGTGGACAGTCACAGATAAAACAGCAGTAACCTGAGGTCAGTTCAGCAGGTGAGAATCTGACCAGAGGAATCTGGACATGTTGGATCATCAGGATCTTTCTCTCTTTAACTGGACGGTAGAAATGGTTATTGATGCTGATTGGCTGATCATTTATTTTGCTTTCAGGTGTAATAATAGTCTCTCATCTATATTTGAGCTAAAGGACATTGATTTGATAAAGATGTGCACGTCTTATAATAAAATAAGTGCTAAAACCTTGAAGCAACTTGAGTTTGACTCGTGAATGAAATGTGCGTCTGAACCGGTTTGACAGCTTCTGTTGCAGTGTGTGTGTCCTGTGACGTGAGTGTTGTGCAGCAGGTGTGTGTGAAGGTGTGGACTCTGCTATGCATCAGTGGGAGGACAGAGAGGAGGGAGTCCCTCCCTCTAAAACCTCTCTGTGTGGGGAACATGACAGCCAGACCAAAGCTCAGAGGTGAGGCCAGGACCGTTCTCCATGGCACGCCACTCCTCCGTCATTACTCACCCTCTAAGCTCTGTGTGTGTTGTGTTGAGCAGACCAGACTCACCTGGACCTGGACCTGGACCCAGCAGTGTGTCCATGAAGAGTGACCGGTCTATGCTCGATCCTCCTACTTTTAAAAGACAACCCCCTCCAGAGACTCAGTGAGATAAGATATTATTCAACCACAATGTCTGAAAGTGTTCATTTTAGCTGATGAACACTTTTATATACATAATATACACATGTGTGTGTTGTGTTGAGCAGACCAAACTCACCTGGACCTGGACCTGGACCCAGCTGTGTGTCCCTGAAGAGTGACCGGTCTATGGAAAGACCTGATTATTTCAAAGATGGAGTTCAGTCAGTTGAACTAAGGTGAGCTTTCATTCTGCGACTGTGTTTTGATCAGGATCCATGAGCAGAGATCAGACCCTCCTTTACCTTTGACTTCAGGATTCCTTAAGACAGAACATAATATACAACTTGTACTTTTGTTTTCTCCAAAGAGTTCAGCAACAGAGATCCCAAGTGATCCCAGGAGACCTGGACCCCATATTTAAGGTGTGTGAGTCAGAGACTATATAAAATATAGAGATGGTCAAAGATTTGGATTGTTGATGGAGCTTAGACGAGCAGGTGAAGCAACAGAGGAGACGTCCACCTGTCAATCAAAGAGGCCACGCCCTCTATGTCTCACCTTCAGGCCTAATATCATTTAAACGGCTGAGTTATGTATCTGTAGGGATTAACTCACTTGTGGAGCTTTTGTGTGTGGCACTGACTCGCTAATCACCGCCAAGCTTGCAAGCACAAAAAGGAATCTCAGGAATTGTTATATTGGAGAAGTTTCAATTCTCATATCTGCAAACTCATGAGGGTGAAAAAAGTGACCACAAATCTAAAAAATATTAATAAACAGTTTAAGAACAAAAGGTCCTCCACTCTGACTAAGCCCTATAATAATAGTAATAACAAATATACATTGTCATTATATATAATATGGTTAAAGGACTCAATGACTTTTCCTTGAGTCTGTTCTGCCTCTACCTGGTTGTCACGATACTAACATTATAACTTTTATACGATACCTGCCATAAATATCATGATACTGATACCAGAATTCAATACGATACCATAAATACGAGACTGGTATATTTATCTATAATATTAATGAATAAAACATCTGTATGGTTCACTTTTTACCAACTTTTTCAACACTTAACAAATGGCAGTAATATTAGTATTAGCCCACAGCAAGATATGAATGAAACTACATGGAGCCATCATAGCATTGATTATACGCTATGAGGCCTTTAGTCTGTATCTGACCAGATGATACAGAGTTCATCAGGATGAGCAGCTGTAGAGTTACATCACTTTACAGACTGTCTGCATTGGAGACAAAGAACTGAAACATTTCACTTCTGGCATCTGCCCCCCCCCCTACCCCCTAAAAACAAAAACTCTTCGGATCTACACGATTCACGTGGATGACCTATTTTGATTTCAAAACGGCTAATTTCACCGAAAGGTGACAAGTTTGCAGGTATGAATACTACTTGGTTCTGGGTTATTTCGGGATTCCCGGCCCTAACTTGATGAAACATGGATTAAAGCTAAATTCCTAGCCGAATCATATGTATTAAACCTCCTCTGACCTCTGATGTCAACATCTAGACACTCAAGACTTTATGGTCTTTAATTGAAGATGGAGAATTGTGCTTGTTTTTCATTGTCAGTTGGTATTATTGGATTAGATTTACAATAATATTTCCCTGAAAGCATTTACAATCTACATTAACACGATGTTCACAGATTAAGTAAAACACTTTTGAGAGAATAATAATAAAACAATACTCATAAAATACAAACTTGTACAGTTTTGATGTAAAATGAAAGCTATAAACTTAAATTAAGGAGATATTTCAAAGCTTTGAATCGGCCTCAATACATCATTTAAAATATTTAAAAACATTAAATATACTTGTGTTGTTTGGTTTCAGCTGCTTGAGAAGAACATTGTCAGCTTTATGAAGAGCGAGCTGAAGAAGATGCAAAAGGCCCTAAATCCAGATTACCCAGAAGGCCCTGCTGGTCAGAAGGAAGATGAGGAGGTGTTGGATGATGAGGATGACGAGCAGATGAGGAGCAGCAGGGAAGCATTTCTGAAGATCATACTAAACTTCTTGAGGAGAATGGAGCAGGAGGAGCTGGCTGACTGTCTGCAGAGCAGTAAGAGGATTTTAAAGACTTTACAATGAAACAGAAGACCACCACTCAGTAAGTTCATCTGTGATTGTTGTCATTCCAGAAACTCGTGTGACTTCAGCCCAACATGAACTCAAGACTAACCTGAAGAAGAAGTTCCAGTTTGTGTTTGAGGGGATACCTAAAGCAGGAAACCAAACCCTCCTGAACCAGATCTACACAGAACTCTACATCACAGAGGGAGGGACTGCAGAGGTCAATGAGGAGCATGAGGTCAGACAGATTGAAACAGCATCCAGGAAACCACACAGATCAGAAACACCCATCAGACAAGAAGACCTCTTCAAAGCCTCGCCTGGAAGAGAGGAGCCAATCAGAACAGTGATGACGAAGGGAGTGGCTGGCGTTGGGAAAACAGTCCTAACACAGAAGTTCACTCTGGACTGGGCTGAAGACAAAGCCAACCAGGACATCCACTTCCTGTTTCCATTCACGTTCAGAGAGCTGAATGTGCTGAAAGAGAAGAAGTTCAGCTTGGTGCAACTTATCCATCACTTCTTCACTGAAACCAAAGAAGCAGGAATCTGCAGGTTTGAAGAGTTCCAGGTTGTGTTCATCTTTGACGGTCTGGATGAGTGTCGACTTCCTCTGGACTTCCTCAACAATGAGGTCCTGACTGATGTCACAGAGTCCACCTCAGTGCATGTGCTGCTGACAAACCTCTTCAGGGGGAAACTGCTTCCCTCTGCTCGCCTCTGGATAACCACAAGACCTGCAGCAGCCAATCAGATCCCTCCTGACTGTGTTGACTTGGTGACAGAGGTCAGAGGGTTCACTGACCCCCAGAAGGAGGACTACTTCAGGAAGAGGTTCAGAGATGAGGAGCAGGCCAGCAGGATCATCTCCCACATCAAGACCTCCCGGAGCCTCCACATCATGTGCCACATCCCAGTCTTCTGCTGGATCACTGCTACAGTTCTGGAGGACGTGTTGAAGACCACAGAGGGAGGAAAGCTGCCCAATACCATGACTGAGATGTACATCCACTTCCTGGTGGTTCAGTCCAAAGTGAAGAAGGTCAAGTTTGATGGAGGAGCTGCAACGGATCCACACTGGAGTCCAGAGAGCAGGAAGATCACCGAGTCTCTGGGAAGACTGGCTTTTGATCAGCTGCAGAAAGGGAACCTGATCTTCTATAAATCCGACCTGAAAGAGTGTGGCATCGATATCAGAGCAGCCTCAGTGTACTCAGGAGTGTTCACACAGATCTTTAGAGAGGAGAGAGGACTGTACCAGGACCCAGGTGTTCTGGCTTCGATCCCATCCTGAGTGTTCAGAGTTTTGGCCATGTCCACATCTGACCTTCCAGCAACTCTGGTGTCAACTTGTTGTGGCAAAATCAACCAGGAGCCCAAAGGCCTTTTTTTTTGGGGCCCTAAAAAGTTTTTGAGTTTTTTTCCCCGAAAAAACCCTAAAAAACTCTCTTTAAACCCGAGGCTGTGGCAAAGGCCTTTAAACAATTTTTTCCAAAAAAGGGGAAACCGGGGGTTGTTTTTTTCCGTTCCTCCCCGGGGGGTCTTTCCCCCCCTTTTTGGGGGGAAAAAAAAACCCCCAACAGGTCCCTTTTTTTTGCGGCTGGAACCACAGACGGAAAGACCAAGAAAAAAGGGGGAAAAGCCCCTATTTTTTGAAAAAAATGAGGATTGGTTCCAGGAAAAGAAAAAAAAAACGGGTTCCAAACCGTGGAATGAACTGAAACGATTTTCCCTCTGGGTGGGGGGGGAAAATTTTTCCAACAAACCCCAAAATAAAAAGTTTTTCCCTTTCCACAAAAAAAATTTTTGAATTGTTTTCTGGAAAATCTTTCTTCAAAAACAAAAAATTGGGGGTTTTTTAAACTAAAATTTGTTGGGGGAAAGGCTCTCCTGAGGTACCGGGTTTAAAAACCTAAAACCATGGATGTTACATTCTAATGATTATTTTTTTATTAATTAAACTGTTGTTTGTTTTTTGTTTCTTTGGGGCTTGGACCCAGAGGAAGGTCCCTTTCCCCCCAAAGCCCCCAAGTTCTCCAGCTGAAAACTGAATGAGAAAACGCTAATCAGGAGGAACCCCGTGCGGGGAATCCCTTTTAACTGAGATTATGGGTTACGAAATAAATAAAAAAACCCCAATTGTCTTAATGTAAATAAATTAATGATCAAAAATATGTGAACAGGGGAAAGCTGAAACAAAGGTTTCTCCGGGATCCCTCAACAACTCCTTTCAGAGAACAAGAAAAATTTTGGTTTTGATTAACGCTGACCCTGAAAAAACAATTTAAACTGGGGACTTAGTTAAATATTTTATTAAAGCCTTTATTTAAAGTCACATTTTCAAAGGGGCTACAGTTTTAACCGTTTATTTTCTTTTAAGAGAAAAAAAGTTTTTTTCCCCTTTTGAGAAATGATTAAATTCAAATTCAGTTAAAATTTTTAAAATAAAAATTTTTTTTTTTCAGTTTGTTTTCTTTATTTTAACTTAAAAAGGGTGTTTAATTTAAAAACAATAAAAATACTTCAATGCATATAAAAAAATTTATTTAAGAGTTTTATCTAAACATTGATGGGGGACAAAAGGAGGAAAACCCAACCCTGGAAATTTTTTGACAAAAATGGACTTTTTTGCCCTGGGTGTTTACTAACACCTTTTTTGGGGGCCACCATTTTAGGGCGGGTTTCAGGGGCCAAAATCAGAAAATCAGGGCCCCGGGACCCGGGGTCATCCCCCAGTGCGGGAAAACAAGGGGTTCAAAAAACTAAACTCACGATTATGATGATTGTTTCTGTATCCTTCCATGACATTTTAATAAAGGGTTTAAAAGAAGATGAAACAAAGTAAAATTTTAGAGAAATTGATTATTGTTTTATTAACCGGTTTTGTTTTGTTGTTAAAAACTTCATGGGGGGGAATCACAAGAAGGGGCCCTGGGATCAGCCAAGTCCCTCCAGCTAGGAACTGGAATTGGGGGAAAAACCCTGCCCAGGATTAAAGGGTTTCTGATTTTTTTTAGAGTATTTAACTAATCGGGGTTTACGAAATAAAAAGTAAACCCCCCATATGTCTAATGAAATAAATTAAAAAACTCTGTTTTTTTAACAGAGAAATGGGGAAACAAAGGTTTCTTTAACCCAAAATGGGGCCCTGACCAATTTTCCAGAACAAGAATTTTTTATCTTGGCTCTTTATTTACATTTGGGGAAAAAAAACTGAAAAAAAGGTGGGTTCATCTTTATTTTTTAAAATTTTTAACCTTTTTTTGGGTCCTTTTTCAAGGCAGAAAATCCCCATTTTCTTTGGAAAAAAGTTTTTTTTAAATTATTAATTAAATAATTAAAAGCCCCAAAAACAAAAAATATGGGGGGGTTTTCATTTAGTTTTTTATTATCCCCATCAAGTTGTTCAAACCGGGGTTTATCAACCCGTTAAAACCAATCCCATCAAAAATCGCCATCGACATTGGGGTTTTGTTCTGCCCCCAGTTTGGGGAAAACCCCCCAACGGGAAACTAAGGAAATTTTATAGAAAATGACCCGGGGTTCAGGGGTTTAACCCGGGGGGCTATTGGGAAAACCCGGCAGGGCTGGGGAAATTTTAACCAGGGGCCAATCAAAAAAGGGTAACCGGGGGTTTTTCACCTGGGGGGGCCCCCAAGGGTCCAAAAACAAACTCATTGATTGTGGAACCCAGATTGTTTCGTCACTTTCCCCCTTTCCCTGGGTTTTAAACTAAAGGTCCCCAGGTCCCGGGGGAAAGCCCCAAAGAAAAAAGAAAAAGGTTGAAAATAAACCGGTTTTTTGGTTTTAAAAAATTTCCCATTTGGGGCAAGAGGAAACTTTCCCCCGGGGTCCCGAAAAAAACCCTCAAAATGGTCGGGACCCGTGGTTCAATAAGCCCGAAGCCCCTTGTAATGGGCCGGTGGGCCCTAAAAAAAATTTTGAGCCAAATCTTTTAAAAAAACCCCGTTCATTAAAATAGGAAAAAAGGTTTAAAAGGGATAAAATTTTTTTAAAAAAGGTAAATCTTTTTTGTAAACATCTGAAAAACCAAAAAATTTGTTTTTTAAAGGGCCCGGGGAAATTAAAAAAGTAAAAAATTTTTAACTGGGGGATTAAAAGATTCGTCAAAAAGGCCATTTTCAGGGGGGTCTAACGGCCACATTTGGAAAAGGGGCCAAGGGTTTTTCGGGGTACCAAATGGGGCCCCCCTAAACGTTTTTCCCGGGCACGATTTTATTAAACCATCCCTAAAATTTTTTTTAAAAAAACTAAATTTTTCCCAACCCAATTTTACGGTTTTAAAGAAATTTTCGGTTTTAAAAGGTTTGGCCCCAAAAAGGCCCGGTTTCAAACAGGGGAAATCCCCCGGGTTGACTCAAATCCCCCGGGAAATTTTTCGTTGGAAAAGGGGGAAAAAGACACCCCCCTTTTGCCCCAACTGACAGGGGACCAGACATTTTCCCTGTCCTGTGAGACCAAAAATGTGGGGGACAAAATAGAGTTCATATTTTTTTTTCTTTTTAAAACAGATTTTTAAAAGTTTTAAAGGGATTTGTATTCCTGAGTCATTAGATCTCAGTTAAAAGATAATTATTAAATAAACAGAGTTTAAAAAATTTTAAGAAATAAGGGCCCACAGTTCATTGTTAAATAAAAAACCAGGGGAAAATGGATCCAGGGGTCCAAAAAGAAAAAAACCCCAGAAATTAATTAAATCATTTTTTTTTAGTATATTTTGAAAATTTAAAAACAGGCAGAACAAGAGATTTTTTCGTTTAGAAACCTTTTTCAAACTCAAATCTTTGACATCAAAAACAGAGGAGTTATTTCATTAATTGATGAGAAGCTGCATTAAATGACGAAAAAGGGAGTTTGGAAATTGACATTTTAATTTACAGCAGGAAAAAATAAAGTCACCACACGGGGAAAGACAAAGACAGGACTGTTGTGATCATGTTGTTCAGTCAGCCTGTGGTTTAAATTTGACAATGTCCTGAAGAAGGCACAGTTAAAAGAACAAAATAAGGGTTTTTCGGGGAAGAAAAGACTGAAAGGTGGGCCCAGGGCAAACATTTACTTTTCATTTAAAAAAGAAAATTTTCCCAAAAAATTATTTTTGAAAAAATTATTAAAATTTAAAAATTAATATTAAAAATTTTTAATATTTAAAAAATTTTATATACTTGAGTGAGTCAAGTTCCTCAAAAAGAGTTATTTATTCACAAAAGAACCAAACATTTATCCATTTAAATGAAATAAGTGTTGAAATGAAACTTGTTGTGATCCTTGTGATCAGGTTCATCTTCTTGAAGTCATGAACCCCCCGTAAGCTGCTTCTACACGCCTGCTACCAGCTGCGGAAACCGAAGTGGAGTTCACATTAAAACATGAACTCATCTGATTGGATGATGAACAGATTGTTTCTTTTTTTTTCTTCTTTCACTGACGTGATTTTAACTAAATGTTTTTTTTCAGAATAAGATGGAACCAAAGTGAAAGCCACTCGTGTTTATGATGTCAAAAAGATTCATTGTTATTATATAAAAACTTGTGTGTTTTTTGTGTTTTACGTCTGTGGGGGACAAGGGAAGGTTTCTTCTCTGGGGGCACCCAAATCAAACCCCCATCTAGAGAACACTGAGAAACTGCAGGTTCGGAGTAAATGTGCTGGTTTTTTGGGGTCCCCGTTTATAGATTGAGGGGTTTACTAATTTAAATAAAATAAACCCTATGATCTTAAAGTAACAGAAAATGATGACATGTTAACAAAAGAAAAAACTGAAAAAAATTTTCTCCAGAAGAAAAATTTTCCCCTTTAAGGAAAAAGTATAAATTTTTTTTAGCTGCGACCCTAAAAAATAATTTAAATGAGGCTTATTAAAAATTTTAAAAGGTCCCTTTTTTTTAATCACTTTTTAAAAATTTTTTAAAAATTTTTTTATTTAAAAAGGGATAAATTATTTAAAATTTTTAAAAAAAAGTTCTTTATGGGGGGCTATTTTTTTAACCCAATTTGTTTTTTACCGTAACCCCCTTCCAATTTCCAAATTTTTTCCCAAATTAGGAAAAACGGTTTAAATTTTTGGCATTTTTGCAAAAAGGGGAAAAAAAGGTTTTGAACCCTTGGGAAAACCTTTGGGGGGCCCCCCAAAAAATTTTTTTAAAAAATTTTTAAGCGCCAAAGGGGGGTTAAAAAGGGGGTTTTTTCCCCTTTAGGGAAAAAAATCAAAAATCTTTAGGAAAATTTTAAAACCCCCCCCCTATTTGGGAAAAAGGCTACGGATTCCCCCATGAGCCCTTTTTTTTTCGGAAAAAACCCCCTTGGGTCAAAAAGGGGCTCGAAATTTTTAAGGTTTTGTAAAAATTTTCCCCCCCCCTTTAAAAATGTTTTTAGTGCCATCTAGGGAGAATTACTTTCCCAAATATTAGGGGGGTTTAAAAAAAAAACCCCCCAGCCCACCCCGGGGGTAGGGGGCCTTTGGGGGTTAAACCAAACTTTTTTTAACCCCCCCCCTTTTGGGGGTGGGGGTTTTTGCCGGGAAAATGGCCCCACCCTTGGGGGAAAAACCCCCCCTTCAACCCCAAGAGGGAAAAGGCCTGGAAAACGTAAACCCCCAAAAAGGGAATTTTGAACCCCCCAAACCTAAAAACCAAAAGGCATTTGCATTTTCATTTGGGCCCCCTAAACTTTAAAAAGGGCCCCTGTTCCCCTTTTTTCTTTACCCCAAATTTTTTTTTGGCCCCTTTAAAACCCCAAAGAAAAAACCCAAATTTGTTTAAAGGGGGGGAAAAGGGTTTCTTATTTAAGGGGGGCAAAAAATAAAAAGTCCAAAGGGGTTCCCCCCAAAAAAAAAATCCCTTTTTTGGGGGAAACAATAATTACCTTGGGATTCAGGTTTTTTTATTTCCCCTTAACCGCCAAAGGTTAAGGCCAAAAAATTTTTAAAAAAAGTAAATTTAAATCCCCTCGTCCCAATTTAAATTGGGGGCTTTTACTTTGGGGGGGGGGTTGGGAAAGGGGGGCCCCCCAAAATCTTTTCCCCAAAAAAGGTTTGGTTTTCCCTTTTAAAAGGGGGAAATTTTTGGGGAAAACCCCAAAATTTCCAAGGGTTTTTTTGGGGGGCCGGGCTGGGGAAATTTTTCCGGATAAAACGGGGGAAATTAAAACCAAAAAAATTTTTTTCCTTTTAAAAGGGAGGATAAAAAAGCCCGGGGAAAACCAAATTTTTTTTGTCTCCCGTTTAAAATTTTCCCCCAAAACAAAACCCCCAAAAATTTTTTTAACCAGGGAAAGGGGAGGTCCAAATTTGCCGGGGAAAAAAATTTCTTTTTCCACCCCAAAAATTTCTGGGGAAAAACCCCTTCCAAAAACTTAAAACATTGCACCCCCCCCGGGTAAACCCCAAAGCTCCCCTTTAAGAAAAACCCCCCTTTCTCCCCCTTAAATCTTTACGATTTTCAAAACTAACCCTTTTTTTCCCTGGGGCCCCGGGGGCCCCCTTTTGCCTTTTAAACGAAAAAGGGCCCCCGGGAACCTTTTTCTACTTTTGGGAAAAGGCTCCCAAGAACATTCGGCAAAAAAAAATTCCACCCCCCCGGGGGCCTTTTTCCCCCCCCATTTTTGGACCCAAAAAAAGGTGCCCCCCCGGGGGGGGCCCCGGGCCCCCGATCCCAAAGAAAAAAAGGTTTTTGGTTTTTTTTTTGGCCCCCTTTTAAACTTTAGATTTGGGGCCAAACCCAAAAAGGGGGGGCCCCCCCTTTTTTACGTTTCCCCCCCGCTTTTTGGGAAAATTACCCCCCCTAGAAAATTTTTGTCAAACCCCCCCCGGGGGAAAATTTCCCCGACCCGGAAAAATTGGGGGGCTTTAACCCTCCCTTGGGGGAATAAACACAAAATTTTTTAAAATTTTTTTGGCCCCCCCAAAGGTTTTTAAAAAAAAAAAGTTTTTAAAGGGGGTCCCTGGAAGGGGGTTTTTTTTAAAAAAAGGGTTTTAATTTTTCGCCGGGGCCTACCTTTTCGAAATTGGGTTTGAAAGGGGGTTTTAAAAAATTCCCGCCGTCCGGGGAACCCGGGGACTTCGGGGGGAAAAAAACCCAAAAAAAAAGGCCCTTTAAAAACCCCCCCCCAAAATTTTGAGCGGGAAATTTTTATCGGGGAAACCCCATGCCTGGGAAAACCCCGGGCCCAAAAAACCCTTAAAGGGCCCCAAAATTGGCCCCCGGAAAATCCCGAAAAAATTTTCCCTTTTTTGGAAAAAAAGGGGCCCCAAAGGCCCCCCCCAAAGGGGGCCCCCCGGGGGCATCCTTTCTTAAAAAAAAAACCCCGGGGGTTTTTTGAAAAAATTTGGGAAAAAGGGCTTTTCCAATTCTCCCCAAATTTGTTTGAAAAAAAACCCAGGGGAAAGGTTTTCCGGAAATTTTAAACCAAATTTTCCCTTTTTGGCCCCCCAAAAGGGGATAAAGGGGGAAAAAAAAACCCAAAAAAGGGTTTTTTCCCCGGGGGGGTTTTTTATTGTTTTAGGTTTATGGGCCCAAAAAAATTTTTTCCGAAATTTTTGGTAAAATCGTTTCCCAAAAGGGGAAAAAAATTTGGGGCCCTTTCCCCAAAAAATTTTGGGGAAAAACCCTAAAAATTTTTTGGGGGGGGGGTTTAAAAAAGGGGGCCAAAGAGAAACTGGGGCCCTTACCAAAAGGGCCCTTTTCATTTGGGCATTTTAATTAGGGGGGAAAAAGGGGTTTTGGGAATTTTAAAGTGGGATTTAAACCCCAATGGGAAAAACCCCAAAGGGGGTTGTAAAAGGGGGCCCCAGTGGGGTTTTAAAAAAGGGGTTTTAGGGTTAAAAAATCTGCCCCCCTAAATTTGGAAAAAAGGGGAACGTTTCCCCCCTAAAGGGCGGGGGTTTAAAAAATTTTTAAAAAAGAAACCCCCTTTTTTTAAACCCAGGATATTCCCAATTTTAAGGGCGGGAAAAAAACCCCCCCCTTTTAGCCAATTGGGGCCCCGGGGGAAAAGGGGGGAAAATTTTCCCCCGGGGAAAAAGGTTTAAATTTAAATTTTTTAAAATTAAATTTTGCCCCCGTTTATTTTCAGGGGTTGAACCTATCCCCGGGGGGGGAAAATTTTTTTTTTGCCCCAAAAAAAAGGGGGGTGTGTTTTCCCCGGGGAAAATTTTTAAAAAAAAACCCCCCCTTTAAAAGGGAACCCAAAACAATGAAAAGGGTTTTTTTTTGGGCAACCTAAAATTTTTTCGGGGTTTTTTTCCCCTTTTTTTCCCCCCCCCCCGGGGCGGGAAAATCAGTTGGGGCATAAATTTTTGCAAGGGGCCCAAAAATGGGTTTGGGGGCCCCCCTTTTTTTAAAATTTACTTTTACCCCAAAAAATTTTAGGGCCCCCCGGAATTCCCCCCAAAAAGGGGGGCCCAAAAAAACCAAAACCCCCCGGGGAAAAAATTTTTGGACCCGGGGCCCCAATTTGGGGCCCTTTTTTCAAGTTAAAAAAACGGTTTTTGACTTCAGGCCTTTCGGGGTTTCCCCCCTTCCCGGGGAAAAAGTTTTTCAACCATTTGGGCCCTGAGAAAATTAAGGGGTTATTTCCCCCTTTAAGGAAACCCAATTTTTTGCTTGAAAAAAATTTCCCTTTTTTAAGGGGGGGCTAAAAACCCCGGGAAAAGGAACCAGGGAAACCCCGGGGGGGCCCCATTTTGGGGGGGGTTCCCCGGTTTGAAAAAAACGGGGTAATTTCCCTTTTTGCCCCAAAAAAATGGGCAAGTAGGGTTTAAATTTTATCATGGGAAAATTTAAAAAGGGGGCACGGGGATTCCCCAAAGGGTTTTAAAAAAAAAAAATTTTTAAGGGTTAGCGGGGGAAACCCCATTTGACCCTTTCTTTTAAACCCTTTAGGGGCCCCGTTAAATCCCTTTTCCGCCTTTTAACCCTAATTACCCCTTTTTCCAGGGGGGAAAGGGATTTTTAATTTTTTTTGGGGGGGGAATTCTTTTTCCGGGGCCCATAAATCATTGGGATTCCCGGGGGGTTTTTTAAACCCCCGATGAAACCCCCGGTTTTTTTGGCCCTTTAAAAAGGGAAAGGCCCGTAAAAAAGAATTTTTTTTTGGCTTTCCAATTACCCCGGGGAAAAAAAACAGCCCCCTTGTTTCCCTTGGGTTGGGGGGCCCAAAACCCCCCTTCCGGCGGGGTTTTCGCGGAGGGGAAAAAAACGGGGGGGGGGCCCGATTTCCCCCTTTTAAATTTCCGACACCCCCAAAGGTTTTTTTCCCCCTAAAATTTTTGTGTTTAAAACCCTTTTAAAACCCGGGTTTGGGAATCCCCTTCCCCCAATTTTATAAACTAAAACTGGGAAAGGGTTTGGGAAAAAAGGTTTTAAAAAAGGGGGAAAAATTTTTTGCTTTAAAAGGGGAACACCCTTTTTTCCCCCGGGGGGGGGAAAAGGGCAAATTTTCCATAAATTTCCCCCCTTTTCCCATTTTTTGTTTCCCGTTTTTCCAATTTAACAAAGAAAACTAAACCCCCCCAACCAAAATTTAAGGGGTTTCCCGGGGTTTTTTTGTTTACTAAAATTTTTTTTCCCCAAAAAGGGAACTTTTTCCCAAATTTTTTCCCTTTTGGGGTCCCCAAAAATTGAAAAAACCCCCAAAATTTTTTAGTTTTCCGGGCCCCTTGAAACCCCCGCGGGGTTTTAAACAGGGCCAAAAACCCCCGGGGGCTTATTTTGGGTTTAAAGGGTGGCCCAAAATTCCCCCAATTTTCCCGGTCCCCAGGCTAGAATTTTTCCCAAAACTAAGGGGGGCAAAATTTTAAAATTTAGTTCCCCCCGGGATAAACCCAAAATGAAACTTTTTTCCGTATTAGGGGTTTTTCCCCAAAGGAAAGGGGAAAAAATTTGGGTTTTTTCTTTTAAAATTTTAACCCTTTTTGGTCCGGGTTTTGACGCCCAAATTAAACCCTAGGGTACCCAAATTTTTAAAAACGAAAAAATCCGTTTGGTTTCCCCCAAAAAAAAAAAATTTTTTATTTGGAGGGCCTTTTTCTAAACCCCTTTTTTCCCGGGGAAGAAAGGGCATTTTTGGGGTAAAAATTTTTTTTAAAAAACCTTTTGGGACCAAAAGGGGAAATACTTAAACCGTTTAAGGGTTTTTCCCCGAAACCCCCAAAATTGGGGTTTAAACTATTCGAATTTTTGGATACCTGTTGCTTTGGGGGGCGGGAAATTTAGCTTTAAAACCCTTCCCCCTTGGTTTCCCTAAGAAGAAAATTTAAAACGCCAATTCCCAAAAGGCCCCAAAAACCCCTTTTTGGCCCCCGGGAATTTGGGTTTTAAAAATTAAATTTTGATTCCCCCCCAAATAACCAAAGGGCCGGGAAAAATTAATTTTTAAATTTAGATCCCCCATTTGCCCTTTTTGAAATTCCACACCAAAAATTTTTCCCTTTAAAAAAATTCCCGGGGAAAAAAAATTAAAAGGGGGAAGGGGAGGGTTTTCCCTTTTTTTTGTGGGCCCGGGGGCCCGGGGAAATTAAAAAAAAAATTTAAAGCCCCGGGACCCCCAGGGGGTTTTTCCCCCTTTTTTTTTACCCCCAAATGGGGTAGGTAAAACCAAAGTGCACCCAAAAAAATTTTTTTTGGGGGATTCGCAAAGGGCTTTTAAACCTTCTCCAAAAGGGGAAAATTTGAAAAACAAAAAATTTTAAAATGAAAACCCAAAAAAAATTTTTAGTTTTTCCCCCAAAAAAAAGCCCCCCCCTTTTTTTTGCAAATGTCTTGGGTATTTGGAGGTAATTGGAAAGCAAAAGGTTTCGGAGTTTTTGGCGTTTAAAACCCCCCGGGAAAATTTAGGGAAAGGGGCCCCGGGTTTTTGGGAAACCCCATAGGGAAATTTTTTTTAAAAAAAAGGGGTTTTTAAATTTTCCCCAGGATTTAAAAGGGAAATTGGAACCCGGGGGCCCAAAAAAAAAAATTTTTGGTTCCCCGGCCGAAAGCTTTAAAATTTTGGCTGCGTCCAAGGGCTTTTTTGCGGGTTGTCCCTCAAATAAAAGGGATTTTTTAAATTTTGGGGAAATTTTGGGGGAACGATAAAGTGCCCTTTAAAAAAAAAAGCACACTTTGTTCCCGTATTTATTCCCCCATTTTTCTTAAAAATCCCAAGCAAAGGGGCCCCTTTATTTTTACCCAAAACGGGTTTCCCAAGGGGTTTTTAAGTTTTAAATAGCCGGGGAAAAAAACCGAACCCGCAAAAAAAGGGGGGCGGGGGTTTTTTTACCCCCGGGCCCGTTTTTTTAAAAATTTTTGGGTAAATGGCAAATTTGGTTTAAAAAGGAGGGACAAAAAAGGGGGGTTTGATAAAAAACCGGAAGGGTCGGGGGGGTTTTAAAAAGGGGTTTGGGTTTGGAAAGCCCCCCAGCCCCTTTCGGGCCGGTTTGCTTTATTTTCCGGAAAAAGGGGGCCCCCCGGGGGAAATTTCCGAAATTTTAAAAAAGGAAAAAAAATTTTATCCCCCTTTTAAAATTTTTAAAGCCCTTTTTGGGCCAGCTTTTGGAAAAAATTTTACAAAAGTGGCGTGGAATTTCTAAAAGGGGGGAAAACCGACCCTTTTTTCCGAAAATTTGCTTGTTTCCCTGGAGGTTTCGGGAATAAAACCCCCGGCAAACCCCCGGGTTTTGGGTAAAATTATTAAATAACCCCTTTTTAAAAATTAAACCCCCTCCTTTAGGGGAAACCGAATTTTGGGGGGATGTTCTAAAAGAGGATTTAAAAGCCCGGTTTTAAACCGTTTCAATAAACTGGGAAAACCCCGAAAGGGCCAGGAAAAAAAGGGGGAAAAATTTTTGGCCGGGTTTTTAAAACATAAAACGTTTAAAGGGGAAAATTTTCCCCCACAAGGGGCCGGGGCCCCTGGTTTTAGTGGGAAAACCCAACCCATGGGGACGGTTTTTTGGGGGGGAACCCCAAAAAAGGGGGGTAAAAAAATTTTTGGGGTTTTTTCCCGGGGTGGGCCCAAAAGGGGCCTTGACCAGGGAAAAAAATTTTTTTGGTTTTTTTTAAAAAAAATTTTTTGACTAAATTTTTGGAACGAACCCCCTTCAGCTTGGGGTTTTTTGGGTTTGGGGGGCCGGGGAGGGGAAACGGGCAAAAAATAGGCGGCCAAATTTTTTGCGGGGGCCCCAAACAAAAAGGGGCCCCTTATTACAACCAATTTTTTTTTAAAACCGGGTCAAAAGGGAAAAACCCCCCCGGGTGTTTTTTTGGGGGTCAAAAACCCTTTTTTCCCCCCGGGGGGGAAAAGGGAAAAATCCAAAGTTAAAAAGGTGTTCAAGGCCCATAAATTCATCCCCCTTTTTCTGTTTTTGGGGAAAAAGGGATTTTAAACCCCCTTTTAAATTTTTTTAAAAACACCCCAAAAAAACAAAAATTCCAAAAATTTGCCCCGGGGGGGGGAAAAAAAATTTTTTGGGGGGGGGGCCCCAAACCTTTCTATTTTTTTAAACCCAAAAAAATTTAAAGGGCCCCCAAAAATTTTGGGGGCCCCAGGGGTTTTAATTTTTAAATTTCCTTCGTTACCGGGCCATAAATAGGGAAATCACGGGGGTAGCCGGTTTTTAGGTGCCTAACCCGGAAGGGTTGGGGCCCTTGGCCAAGATCCAAATTTTATCACCGAATCCCCCAAATTCTACGGAAAGTTATTCCATATAAAAAAACAAGATTCAGACCCTTAATGCCTTTTTTAACCTGTTTACACTGCCCTTCAAGTTGGAAATTTTATTTTAAAGGGGTTTATTCGGCTATTGTGGACCATGTAAATTTTTACCCAAAATAAAATTGCCGAACAAAGTTAACATTTCCCCATTGGAGTGAAGAGGGCCCATAGGGCCCAGGTTTGACCGATTGAAACCGTTGGCCTTTTCTTTTGGGGGAAAATAATAAAAGAGTTAAAAAAGGAAACTAGGACTCTCCCGGGGTTTTAACCAAGGTCCGATCCTTAACAACAGGTAAGCTTTTTTAGGCTTGGCCCAATTTGGGCCAGAAGAAATTTTAAGGGCCGGGCTTCCCCTTAGGTAATACCAAATTTAAGACCGTTGGCCAAAATAAATAGTGTCAAAACTCCGGTTTAGCCCTTTTTGGGGTAAATTTCGGCAAAGGGGTTTACAAAAATTTGACTTCTGTGGAAACCTGATTAGTCCAGTATGTCCATTATGGATGAGGGTTTTTTTGGGTTTAAAAGTGAAGCATTTGAGGAACTTTTTAAGGGAATTTAGTGAACCTTTTATTAGTGGGCGCGGTCCGGAGTTCTCCCTAATTCCAGATTTAAAACGTTTGGAATTTAAAGGGTTGTTTAATTAAGGACAGATTTTTCCTTTTTTTTAGCCCAACAGGGTCCACGGTCCCCTTTTTACCCGGGTTTAAATTCGGGGCCGATTTTTTGGGGAATCCCCTTTGATTGGTTTGCTTACATTTTTAGAAAAAGTTTTCAAGTCTTCCAAGGGGCATGCCGATTGGCCTTTCAATACACATTTTGCGTGGATAAGAATTTTTTTTTAAGACGGCGTTTTTTCCATGTTTTTCGAAATAGGGGGGGTACCTTAACCTTTTTAAAAATTTCAAAGGCCAAAACCAAAAACCCGAATTTTTTCGAAAAATGGAACTGAATTAATTTGGAAAGCTTCCCAATCCCAATATGAACTACTGTTCCCCAAGAGCGACGTGATTTTTGAACTTAATACTTTTCCCCGGTTTGGAGGCTTTTCCTTTTTTTATTGGGGAATTGGGGGAAAATAGTGCCTTAATTACCCTGCTAGTTAATGATAAAGGGTTTTCAAAATTTTGTTACAGGTGTCATTTAGGAGCTAGCCCTTGGGAGGATTTTGGGCCTATTTTATTTAGCATTAATCTTTAGGGCTATCCAACCTACAATTAATTTTTGCCCCCTTTTGTTTTAATTGTCAGTTAATTGGGATTAATTTCCCTTTCCCAAATTGTTGACCATGGCCCTTGGACCCCACAAATTTTGGAAAAGGCCCTTTTCCGGTTTTCCATTTTGGATGCCAGGCAGTTTTAACTTAATTAATTGGTTTCTGTAACATTTATAACCCGTAAGGTTTCATTGCCTTATAAGTGCCCCGGGCCCCCAATGTATAATCTTTAAACGTTTTTTTGAACGCGTGCATGTTCCAATGTGACCCGGGAATTCCAACTTTAAGAGAAAACCAGAGCAACCCGTTTACCATGATGGAATGGTAGGCCGGTTTAAAAACGTGAATGGGGATCTTAGATCGAATTTGACGGCCGCACGGCTTTATAAAGTCGTAACCAACTTTCGTTTGGTCGAGTCGTTCTTTTTTAAAAGGGCGCCCGGGGAAGTTTAAATATAAACTAGGAACTATTAAGCCTATCCAGGGCCCCGACGGTTATTTCAACCCTACCCAAAACAGGAAGTGGGCCTTCGTGTTGGAAATAAAAGGGTTCTTACCCTAGCCTTAAAATTTTCTTAGGTTAAGCTGATTGAAGCTTTAATTTAAAGGGTTTTAATGTCATTAAAGATCGATTTTCTGCAGGTTAAAGGAAATTTCCGGCGAAGCCAAAATCAACAAAATTTGTGACTTCCTTTCAAAGGAATAGATCCAATTTTAAATTAAAACACCTGCCCCCCCGGGAGTTTAACCTTTAGCTTACATAAAAAACCTGAAAAACCTTTAGACCGGGGAATTCCCCGAAAAGAAAAAATGGTCTAAATTTCTTTTTGGGGAACTGCTCTGGGTTTTTTGGGTTCCTGGGAAATTGATCAAACCATTTAAAAACCCCAAATCTGTCTTTGGGGAAACGGGTTTACGTTCAAAAATAGTTTTAAGAATGGGGCCCAATTTAGGATTTTTTTAGGAATTAGTGATAGGTTTGATGAATAAAGTTGCCGCTATAAAGGTGGCTGGGCCTAACGAATTTCCCGCCCCATCCTTTTGGGCCAAAAATTTTTGCCTTAAGGGGGAAAAGCCTTAATAAACCCCCCCAGGACCCCAGTTTATTTTTTAACTTTGGACCCTTTTCCCGGGGAAAACCCGGGTTTTGAACCCTTTTTTTTGGGAGGGAAATCCCGGGGCTTTTGGGGCTTCCAAAATTTTTGAAAGGTTAGTAGAAAGGGAGAATTTAACAAACTTAATTCTTAATTAAGGCGGAGGGCTGCCTTTTGTTTTATGGGGAAAAAGGTCGGAATTGACCTTTTCCACTCCTCTAAAGGGGCGGATAAAGAGATGGGAAAATTTAGTGAATAAAACTTTTCAAGTGAGACCCCCCGATTGGGCTACCCGGGGGGTTTTTTAAAAAAACCCGGCAAGGTAAGGCTCTTTTCAACGGAAGTTTTAGCAAAGGATCCCAAGAAGCCTTTAAAATAATCCAGGTTTTAAGGCCGAACGATTTATCTTACACAAAATTTAATCAACCCCTTTCATTTCATTGTTATCAGGCCCAATCAAAAGGATAAACTTGTTGGGCGGAGTATGCTGAATTGGTCTATTGGCGGTAGATTTCGGCACCCAGAAAGGCCCCTCAAGGTGGCTAAGGTCCCGAATACAGAATCAATTGGTATCAACCCTGCATTTTGTTTGGGTTTTTAAAATGTTCTAATTTTGATTTGCCCGAAAAACCGGCTTTTTAGTAGGGTAAACCTGGGTACCAGGTTTTGGACCCTTAACCTTTGGGGTTTTGTGGGTTATGGGCGAAATAACCCAAAGTTTATTTGGGTTTAATAATTTAAATGGGGTCTTAATTTAGCTCCCTGGTTAGTGGGCTTGGGAAAATTAGGTGAAAATGGTTAACCTTTGATAAATTATTTTGGGTTCCGGCCCATTTGCAATGTGGCGGGCCCGTTTGGTAGACCCACTTCTGCCAGTTTTAAAAGGGTTGGAAAAGGGAGCCTGTCGGAGCCTAATAAACCCGGGTCGGGCCCTGTGGTGGACGGCAAAAAAAAGGGGCCCTGATTTTTTGGGGGGGAAGCCATTGGCCGAAAGAAAAATTTCCCGGAAAAGGCCGGCCGACGGATAGCTTTTGAAAATCAGTGAAGTTTTAGCATTTATGGGGTTTCCAAAGCCAAAAAGGTTTAATGCCTTTAAGCCCGCAGTAAAAAAAGCCTCCTTGGCCTTTGGAAACCCATTGGAGACCAAGGTTCCCGGAAAAACCTTGGTCCCATTTTAGTGCTACGATTTGACAAAATCCTCAGTACAAGCCCGTCAAAAAAGGGTAAAAAGGATACCCCTCGAGTCCTTTGCAAAAATTAGCACTCAAAGGGTACATCGGAAGGATTTTTCAAATCTATTTGGGTCTATCAAAAAATAACCCCCAATCTTTTAAATTTTCCAAAAAGTTTTTGGGGGTCCTTTTTTTTCCTTTTTAAAAAGTTGGGAAAAAAATTAGGCCCCCCCAAAACCTTTGAAAATTTATTTTTTTAAGGGCCCCCGGGAGGGAGGGGGGGGTTTTGTGAAAGCCCGAGGGAGGGGAAATGTAGGAATGTTTAAGGACCGGGGTTAAGACAAAAACTGGCACCTGGTAAACATGGTAATTTTAAACCCTTGGAAAAATTTCTTTTGGGGCGTACTAGGCCAGGTTATTCACAAAAAAGGGGTTTGGCCCAAGGCAGGGCCTGAAACACGTGTCAAAAGAGTTGGCAAAATTGGGTCAGTGGGTTTAAACCCATCAAACCCCGGTATGGGTACCAGGGCGCCAATGGGGGAAAAACCGGACGGAAGGGCCCCTCCCCCAGTTAAGGTAAACCCGTATACCTTGACAGTTTTCCCGAGGATCATGCCAGTTTTAGAATTCGTAGAAAAACCTAAGGGGCCCTTTGGGTTTTACCGTAAACTCCGATATTAACCTACCCTAGATAGGTTTTTCAGGTAAACGGAGGGGGAATTTAAATCATAATTTAGTTAGTCCATTTTAGTGCTTTGTTTGGAGACAATTCCCATTACAACCACTCTTACAGGCCGATAAAAAAAGACCCTGGCTTTTCCCCTTTGAACTTACCGAAAATTAAGGGGAGGGGTTTTGCAAAAAATTGACGCCCCTTGTTCTCATTGGATGTAACCGAGTTAGGTGAGGGTACCTGGGGGTTTTTCATTGCGGATTTTTAAAAAGTCAATACCGTGCTATAAGGCCATTCTTCGAAAGTATGCAAATGGGCCCCAGGGACATCAGGGTTTTAAAAGGGCCGGTTACCCTCTCACCGGCTGGTCCCATCAGTTGAACCTGGATTTGTATTTTTTATTGCAAAACGGATTGCCCGAGGGTTGTCGGTCTAAGGGTTTCCTACAAATCCAAGTGGTCAGATGAAGGCTCTTTTTAAAACCTTTTCCACCCTTAAATATGTTATTGACAGGAACCCTTGAGGGAAGAATCAAATATTGCCTGGGTGGGGAAAAATTGAAAAAAGTTCCCGTTTTCTGTTCGGAGAAGGATATGGACATTTGTTAAATTCTTCCCATTTTTAAAGTTGGTTTTAAATTTGTAAACGGGAAAGACAGGATTCTTAAAAAATTGTGGTTTTTAATTCCCAGGTAAATCAAGGTTAATGCAGGGAAGTCTATACAAAATTATCAAAATTTAAGGGCTAGGGTTTTAGTGTTTGCCCTAATTGAATTTCCCGGGGAATTTGAAGAACAAAGTTTAACGGACTTTCTCCTGAGCTTAACAAAAGGGTGAACTCAGACCGCCACATCCGGGGCTACAACTCCAATAATTTATGAAGTCGGGAGGATTAGGATTCTTGTGCAGTAATCTAGGACAATCTGACATAAGCACAAGTGCACTGTTTTGAAGATGGTTTTAACTTTCAAAGAAGGAGCATTTCGATTAGGGAGCGATTCAGATGCTTTTTGTGGGTTTCTGAAAAGGGATCAGTATTTAGGATTTATACCAAAGTACCGTCGTGATCAGGTGGTAGATCAGAAAATTGGCTAGAATGGTTTTAAAGAGTGACCTTATGTTGATAAGGATCAGGATATCAGGGAAAGGGGATTTCGAGTTTATCTTAGCAAAATGTGACAGAACTCTGTGTTCTGGGGAGTTACATAAATGGGGAATTAGTTGTTTGATTCCGCCGAGTAAAATTTGGCCTTAGTGGGAAGTGTTGGCAGAAGCTCGGTAGAACAACGCAACAGATGATGTGACATCTGAACAGAAATTGAGGATTTTTTGAACCAAGGAATGTAGCCGACGGCATCATTCGGGCCGGCTCCTCGCTGGGCCAGGATTATGGCCGCCTTAGCCGCAGCATGCGATAAATCTGAGCTAATCCATGCTGAAGATCAAGTATCATGTCTTTGTCAAAAAAGAACTGTTGGCCCCATAAGGAGAGATGATTCAAACACCACGAATGGAAACCAGTATTAATTTATTAAGAATTGTCCTGTTGTTTGACTTTCCCAAGTTGATTTATCTTTTTCTTTATCATGTGAACAGAATGTAAAAAACCCCAAGATTAAGAAAATGATTTCATTGATTAAGTCCTTGTTTAGATGTGAGTGATTTGAAATTTAACTGAATAAAAAATGATAACAATTGAATTAACGGTAGAAGGGCAATTACTGATACACCACAGATGGTCTGAATCTTTCCCCATAACAAATTGTAAAAACTTTTCTGTACAGGATCTTATCATAGAAATGAACGGGAAACCCAAAGTTAAAAAACAATAAACCCGAAGAAATTTTAAAATTTTTCCCCTTAAGGGCCGCCCGCCCCGTTTAGGCCTTTTGGGGGGGATGGGGCCCGGGTCCCCCCTGGAAAGCCCCAAAAAAAGGCTTTTGGGGTAAAAAATTTAAAAGGTGGGGGAAAAAAAAGGGGGGGAAACAATTTTATATTGAAACGCCCCTAAAAATTTTTGGATTTTCCCGGGTTTAACGGAAAGGGCAAAAAAAATTAAAGAAAATTTTTTTTTTTAATCTTTAAAAGGGGTTTTGAAAAAATTTTCAAAAAAATATATTTTTAATTGGGAAAAGGGTTACGAAACCACGATGGCAATTTTCCCTTTAAAAACCCGGGTTAAAATTTTTGCGGGGTTTCCCAAAGGGGAAAATTTTAAGTTTTTTCCCCCTCAATATTATCAATGTTTTAAGTGTTGGGTTTGTTCATTATCAACAACTGAGGTAACCAAGAAGTGTATGAAGCCAGAATTTTATCGATTAAAATTTTGATTGAAACTATTCAACCCAGTGTCCTTTGGGCTTTCAGGAGAGGGGTTGCCACGAATGTTCAGATGAGCCAACATTAAGTTCAAATCGATTAATCCAGGGAGAGCAGACACGGAGTCTCAAGACAACAAAGTCTCATGCCTGAGATTGACACATAACTTTTTAGGCTGAGAAACGCTATCCATAATCAAAAACTGATCTCATCAGCAATATAAATATTCATTGCAGTTTTATTCAAGACAATCATATTTAAAATATTTTACATTTTAACTATCATCTGAACTGTATTCATGTTATTATCATAACCACAAGAAATAAAAATATTGTTCAATAATTATATAGTTTAGCTGAGTAACATTTTCCAAAAGATTGAGTTTTACAGAAAACTTGAATCATCATAAGACCATCTTTCATTTATTCAGTCTGTTCCCTTTCCTTAATATGGTTTATGTTCTTCTTTCAAGTCATTAATGATAAATCACTTGAATCAAGGAACACTATTTATCATGATGAAGAACAGTATTCAGGGCTCAAAAGGTTGCCACAGGGGCCAAAGGTCAGAGGCCAAATGGTCAGACCAAAGGGTCAGCCAAATGGTAGGGGCCCAAAGGTCAGGGTCCAAAGGATCAGGCCAAAGGTCAGCCAGGGGACCATAGGGCAGGACCAAAGGTCATAAATGGACAAAGAAAGTCACCCAAAAACCCCATAAATCCCAAAACCAAATGACAAAATCACCACATCAGGGACCAGCAAATCAGGGAGATCAAATGTAGGGTCCTCTCTTGAACAGATATCTCATGACAGTAAGCTGCTTCTACACCCCCTACCAGCTGCAGGAAACCTTGAATGGAAATTAAAAAATGAACTCATCTGATTGGGATGAAAAGATTTTTTTCATCTTTTTTTCTTCTTTCACTGACGTGTTTTTAACTAAATGTCTGTTTACAAAGAAGATGAAACCAAAGTGAAACCCCTCGTTCATGATGTCAAAATGATTCATTGTGTATTATATAATAAACCTGTGTTTTTTTTTTTTACAGACTGTCAGGGGATCACAGAGGAAGGCTGTTCTTCTGGGATCAGCTCTGAAGTCAAACCTCCAGAGAGAACTGGATCTAAAAAAACCAAGGATTGGGGGGCTGCTGACGGGTTTTTCTGGGGGTCCTTGTAGCGGGAGACTTGAGGGGGGTTCCCCTTTGCTATTTAGCATTTTGTTAATAAATAATTTTTGATGGATCTACGAACCCTTTTTCTTTCCTGAATTTTTAACATCAGCTGCCGGGTGCTATCCTCCCCCCGGACAACTTGTCTGGCTTCATGCGGGATGGATTACCGGGCCCTTTGGGACAGACGGGGGCCCCGGGCCAGGGGCCAAAGGGCCAAAAGGGTCGGGGCCAAAAGGTCAGGGAAAAAAAGGGGGGCCAAAGGGTCACCATCACCAATCACCAAAAAACAGATGAAAGGTCAGACCCACATTCACCAAAATCCCAAAGGTCAGAAACCCCCAGGTCACCAAAATCAGTAATCGGCCTGCTACCAGCTGCGGGAAAACCCTTTGAAGTGGAGTTCACATTAAAACATGAACTCATCTGATTGGATGATGAACAGATTGTTTCTGTCATCTTTTCTTTTTTTTCACTGAGGGATTTTAACTAAATGTCTGTTTACAGAAGAAGATGAAACCAAAGTGAAAGCCACTCGTGTTCATGATGTCAATAATGATTCATTGTGTATTGATATAATCCTGTGTTTTTTTTTTTTACAGTCTGTCAGGGGATCACAGAGGAAGGCTGTTCTTCTGGGATCAGCTCTGAAGTCAAACCCCAGTCTCAGAGAACTGGATCTGGGGAAACCAGCTGCAGGATTCAGGAGTGAAGCGGGACTGGTTTTCTGGAGAGTCCACGTAGCCTGGAGACTCTGAGGTGGGTTCAAATTAAAAAAAAGATAAGACCCCTATGTTTTAATGTAACATGAATTAACTGATGATCACTGATGTGAACAGAGAGAAATGAGCTGAAACAAATGGTTTCAAACCAGATGGAGTCCCCACACATTTCTCCTTTCAGAGAACAAGAATAAAATATTTCTTTTTGATTGACATCGCTGATGAAGAAACTGGATATAAAGCTGCAGGACAAATCAGTTTTGTCATTTGTTTTAACCGCCTTTATTTTATTTTAAATAAGAGAAGATAATGTATTATTAGAGTATTTTTATTCATAATTAATAGTTCAGTTGAAACTGAATTAAAAAAATGTTGTAGATTTTTTATATTTAGTTTTTTATTTATGGTGGGCAAATGAGGTCAGATGCAGAGGAGAAACGTAGCCCCCTTTATTGAAATCCAATTTTGAGAGGAAAAAAAACTTTGGAAAAAAGCTCACTAAATTGTAATCTAAACACAAAATCCCAAACGGGGGGACAGCAAAAGGCTGACAAAAAAAAAGCTGTAAACTAGAAACTTTAAAAAAGGAAAAATCACTCTCAAGGAGGAAAAAAAAACAACTCCCTGGAGTAAATGAAACCACCTGGCTGTAAACTGAGGCCAAGGCCAAACACTTTTGGAAAAAGGGGGGGCGAACAAGCACATGAGGGGCAAAAAATGGAGACCCAAAACAAGGGTCAAATCAGGGGACCATCACATGAAAATGAGGGGCAAGGGCCTGAAAGGAGAGATTAAAAAAAAACAGAAAGACAGAAAAAGACAAATCAAACCTTTTGTAATTTTTTTGACAGTCATTTTTTAAAAAACACACGTTAATACAACTTTTACTTAATGCATATGGCAAAAATCATAGAGCTATCTGACATTGATGTTCTGACCTTTAGTGAGGAAACTCTCTAACTGGACCCAAGGTTTTTTTTACCTGAAAACAATCATGACACTTGTCTGGCTTCATGCTGATGGATTACTGAACAGGCCTTTGGGGCAAAGCCAGGGTCAGGGGGCCAAAGGGGCAGAAAAAGGTCAGGGGGCCCGGGCCCCTCCTTCACCACAGAATGTCACAGAGAACACAAAAGTATTGATGAGTTTTATATTAAACCCTATTTATTAATATTATATATATATATATATATTTTTGAAAATTAAAAAAATTCAAATTTAAGACATTTTTAAAATTAACAAACTTAAAGACTAAATTTAAATGAAATAATCTTTTAAACTGATTTGACACTTGTTTAATTGTTTCTTTTTGACAAAACTTCACACAGAGCTGTTTTTTTAAAAAACATATAAAGTGTTATTTAATATTGTGGATAAAGTTTCTTCAAAAAATCCAGATGAAAGAAAATTTATAATAATAATATCTTTTTTTTTATAATTTTAGACACTTTTTGTCATTTTCACTGAACAAACAGAACGTGGGTTTCTGACAAATATGTCATGTTTTTGAGTTTCTATTTTTCAAAAAGTTTTACCAAAAACTTTTTCAGACTAATGTTTCCCCCTTTTATCAGAAAATTCAGTGTTATTCTGTCTGAGAAAGCCCGGGGGAGTCCTTTGGCTGGGCAGAGCAACAAAAAGATGTTTTAAATACATTGTTTTTGAAACAGGGAACAAAAAAGGGCGCTTGACACCAGAGGAGTCCTTTAACAAAAAAACAAATTGAAAAAGTAACGCCCAAATTTAATGAAGATTAACCCGGGTGACAGAATATATATATATATATATATATATTTTTATACTTAATGAGTCAATGTTTCATAAAAAAGTTATTTAATCACCAAAAAAACCCAAAAATTTATCAAAAAAAAAGGGGAAAAAAACTTTTTTTCCTTGTGATCAGGTTCATCAATCTGAAGTGAATCTGAATGAACTGAGTTTTTCTGTTTTTTGTCAAGTCCGGCCACAGGAATTGAGCATTTTAGGAACATGCAGGGACAGACAAAACCAGAAAATCCTAAGAGGATCTGCAAAAAATGTAGGGCATGAAATCTGAAAGGGGCCCTCTGAAAAGAGGGGATTTCCAGCTTTTTAAATTTTAAAAAAAAGGAAGATCCACAAGTGACCATCAGAAAAGTCAGTGGGGGGTCCACGGGGGAAAAAAAAGGAAAAAAAAGAGGGAAGAATATTTTTTTGTCATTTTAATTTTTGGATATTAAGAGGGGTTTTTGTGAAGATTTCCTCCAATGGTTTAGTTCCAAAACAGACATAAAGATCAATGTCATATATTGAAATTTTTTGTCAGACACGGGTTTCATCTGTTTGTGATTTTTGTGGTCCTGATTTTTTTTTTTATTTTTCTTTGAAATTGATGAATTTCAGTGTGTTTTTAAATGTTTGTCTCATTGTTTATTGTTTGGTGTGATTTTTTTTGGTTGTTTTTAAAAGATTTTTTTTCAAATGTTTTTTTTAAAAAAGAAACCCAAAAGAAGGAAAAAGGGGTTTAAAAGATATGGAAAATTTTTGGTTCCTGTGGAGGACGGGAGAAGAGGGGGTCTAAGGGATTTTAGTGGGTTTCGTCGGGTTTGCGGGTCATTGTTGATTAAAGGCTGGTCTGGGTTTTTTGGGTTTAAAGTCGGAGGTCAGGGGTCGGGTTTGATTGAAAAGATTTTGTCAGGTTTGGTAGAATAGATTGTGACCATGTAGCTGTTGGGCAGAGGGCCTTTTTGAGGATTTTTCAGGCCTGTTAAGAAAACTAAAGCCCCTACACTGTTAATTTTTGTTCCCTTTTTGGTTTTGGTCTTTTCTGTCTTGATTTCTTTTTTATTGTTTCCCTTTATTTTAAAGTTTTTGTGTCTGTGTTTTTTTTTTGGTATTTAAATTTTTTATTTTTTTGGTTTTTGGGTTTTGTTTGCCTTTTTGGGATTAAAGAGGAAATTCTTTTCTGACTGAGAATCTACAGGCTGCTTCTACACGCCTGCTACCAGCTGCAGGAAATAAGTGGAGTTAAATTAAAAACATGAACTCATCTGATTGAAAACAGATTGTTTTTTTTTTCTTCTTCTTTTACTGACGGATTTTAACTAAATGTCCAAAAAAAGATTAAAAAAATGAAAGCTCGTGTTCATGATGTCAATAATGATTATTGTGTATTGATAATAAACTTTTTTTTTGTGTTTACAGTCTGTTTCTGTGGGATCATAGAGGGAAAGGGTGTTTTTCTGGGATCAGCTCTGAAGTCAAACCTCCAGTCTCAGAGAACTGATCTGGAAACCAGCTAAATTGGGGGAATTGACTGGTTTTCGGAGAGTTTTTAGACAGACTGAGGTGGGTTCACTGTCTGAGTGACATTTAGTTTTTCAATTTTGATGGGTCAGAGATCCATGTGTTATTTTCCCGGGGACAATCAGCTGTGTCATCCCCTACACATGACAACTTGTCTGGCTTCATGCTGCTGATGGATTACAACAGGCCTATGGGGCAGAGCCACCACACCCAAAACCAAAAACCATACCATCACCACAGTCAAAATCAAAAGCATCAAAATGGAGAAAACCCAGGATGAATCAGACCCTCAGTCCAACCAGAGGGCAAATCACCTGAGAACCCCATCCAAATTGAGCCCAAATCAGATCAAAAAACCTCACCAAATTAGCCCAAAAGGGTCAAAAAAAATTCAAAATGAGAAAATCAGACCTAAATGGAAAATCCCTGTTTACCTTTAGGGTCACCTTCCCCGAGCCCCAAAAGGTCAGGGGCCAAAAGGGGT